>NW_004797945.1:326785-328057 GCF_000002075.1 Aplysia californica | reverse complement strand
GCCGCTTTTAACAAAATTGCCACATCACAGGTGAAGGAGTATTGCGGGTTGTGGGTGCGAATTCCTCTGAGGACATATTAAAATAGAGGGCGGAAATACGTCTTTTGGGCCAATCACAGAGGTATGCTAGGTGCTCTCTGGCTCTCTGTAGCTTCATGTCGCTCGGAAGGCCGCGAGGCCGGGTTTAGTACGCTACCTGGTACTAGATTTCGGTGACCGGCTCCGGGTGGGCAGATAAATGCTAGCCACCCGAGGTCGCAGAAATCCCCACGGGCCAGTAGATCAGGCTAATCGACCGAATTCGTTCGAGTAGCAAAACGCTAGCCACCCCAAATCGGGCGGCCAGCACCGGCAAATAACATTTACTGTTGACGGGTTCATGGGAAAAGAAAAGCTGACGCGTGGAGCATGCGTGTGTGAACAAAAGGAAGCAACCGTGAAATAAGAATAAATGTCAAAAGGTTGAGTTAATTTCCTTTATAGTTGACGTTGATTAAAAATTCCGCGGACTGCTGCAACAGGCTAATACTATAATTGTTTGGGAGTGGATGCTGAATGCCATGGTCCTGTCGTACGAGACGGGTATGACACGAATAGAGGTGTTCTTTACATAATTGAAATACCCTGGCGAAAACTTCTCAGTATAAAGCAAATAAAATAACGAACAGACTCATAATCAGCCTCACGACCCTATAGGCTTCATGTTTCCAACCATTAGCTGATGACCCCCCCCCCCCTTTCCACAAAAAAACCCACACACACTGCTTTTACATATTATATGCGGGTGCTCTGGTATGGTTTGCTCCTTCTTTCCTGCCAAACACCTATAGTCCTGCCCGCTCTCCTCCTTCTTTTTTGTTTGTTACTACCACAGAATTCTACACTTAAGTGTAGAATTCTGTGGTTACTACTTACTACTACATGTATCTTGTAATGCCTATAGTCTTCGGCACTTTTATTATGATCCTATAGTGTTGCAAATGTCGCCCTCTTTATAATAATAATATTTAAAAAAAGAAAACAAGAAACAAAGAAAGAAACAAAAACCAACCGCTTTTTCTACGTACTCAGCTTACTCAAAAACAAGTACATTTCATACATTGTATATACTGTATGCACGCGTTGTTGTGAAAGTGTGAAAGTATGCATGTGTATAATGTTTGTGTGTGCAATATGCTTGTCTGCGCGCGATTGTGTTGTGTGTGTGTGTGAGTGTGTCCGTTTGAGCAGGGGTGAGAGAGAAAGCGTCGTACTCGTGTGTGTGTGTGTGTG
>NW_004797945.1:314863-326321 GCF_000002075.1 Aplysia californica | reverse complement strand
AGAGGGGGGGGGGTTGAATGTATTCATTTAGGAGAGTGTTGAGAATTTGCATAGAAGGATGGAAATCAAACGAAATTAATGAGCAGTGAAACCGTCAGAAACTGAACGGACAGACTCTCTATTGGGCACTTATACCTTCTAGGTTGGATAGAATAGTCCAGGACCCACTTTCCTTTAGGCTTTTTTTTCGTATGCTGCTAACAAGGAGAAAACTTGAGAAAAATTGAAAAGTTAAGTTGCTAATTCTAAAACAGAGAAATGAGTGGAGAACCATATTGGCAATGCCTGTTTTAGACACCAGCAGATGGTTTTTATTAAATTATTGCTAGCATCCTTCGGATTGCCAGTTGTATAATAGGTTAATTAATTCCTCGTTAAGTTTTCAACTTTTGTCGTCCCATCTATAAAGATAAAGTGATTAAGAATTTCTTTTAAAATCAAGGGAAACGGGAAGTTCCATTAAAATTTATGTTCGAAGGTAAAGACGATGTAAACGAAAACATTGAGCAAAACGTTTTCTCTTTTAGTGTCACTGAATACAATGGCAAATAGCTTTCTCGAGTGATGGGGATGAAGGAGAGATGGAATACGTTCCCGTAGTTAAAGAAAAAAAAAAGCCGAGCAGGGCAATCAATGGTTGTATTTCAAAATTTTATTCATGTGTGCAGCAAGTTGTGTATCATATTTTTCATAGTTCACAAACTGTGTCAACACCTAAAAGTACCCACAATACGCCGGAAAAGGGTCAAAGTTGACGGAAGTGGGCCGAAAAATAAACAAGATTACTGGAGAACACCCCACGATTTCAGGCAGGGACTTTTGAGTTTGGGTAAGTTTTATTTTATATCTACCGTTGATGTACTTTTGGGAATTATTTATGTTTTTCTTTCTGCCAGCTGTCTGTAAATTGAGCAGTTTTGTCAAAAATGAATATCATGATCTGAAAACAGCTCGTCAGTGGTCACTCGGAAGATGGTTGCACTCATGGCAAGACAAGTTCAGGACACTTGACTCACTTGACTTGACAGACTTGACAATCAAGTGGATACAGGATTTAAAAAACCCCAACAAACTTACTAGAATCTAGAATCTAGACACGGATCGGTATTCTCTAGAGGTTCTGTATACCATGTATAATAAAAAAAATAATTTGTAGATCTAGAATCTAGAATCCAGATCTAGATTCTAGAATCTAGAGATATATCTAGATATCTAGAATCTAGACTAGAGAGGTTCTGTTGGTTGTCAACCCTGCCCTAGATATCAGCAGATCTAAAAATCTAGATCTAGATCTAGATTCTAGATCTAGATCTAGATCAAAATAGAATCTAAGATAGACATCTAGATCTAGATCTAGATCTAGTCTAGATCTAGATCTAGTCTATAGATCTAGATCTAGATCTAGATGGAAGGACTTCCGTAACGAGCGACCACCCCATGAAACGCAATAAAGAAGAGGCCTAGACCTAACCCTAACCCTGCCCCTACCCCTCACCCTACCCCTAACCCTAACCCTAACCCTAACCCTAACCCTAACCCTACCCCTACCCCTACCCCTACCCCTACCCCAAGCCCTAAATTCTGCTCTGTCTCATAGTGGTCGCTCGTTACGGAAGTCGTCCCATCTAGACTCAAGATCTAGATCTAGAATCTAGGGAGTTTTCATATCTGTAGATCTAGATCTAGAATCTAGACACAGATCGGTATTCTCTAGAGGTTCTGTATGTATGTATGGCCACCTCTATTCTCACCCGGGGTGAGAATAGTGCAGGCGAGTCTTTTGGCTATTCTCACCCGGTGGGCGTTCACCGTTATAGGCTTAGCCTAGGCCAACCAGTGAAGTGTTCACCCTGAACCACAGAATTCTCAGTGTTCTACACTGTGATAACAGAATTGTAGAATTCTGTGCCGTGAACAAACGTTCTAGATCTATTACTACTGCATAGCTGCCACTTTCCCGCTAAATAGCGGAAACTCCGCTACATCTAGCTTTCCCCGCAACTTTCCTCCTTCCTCCGCTGGACCGCAAGTGGTCGCAAATTTCATACTTTTTTTTCCACGCGGAAAACACCGAACCGGGAGAGAGACGAAAACGCGGTCTGCGCATGTCCGCCCGTAGCTTTCTACTTCCGTTCTTCTAGGCCCAGCGCTAGTTTCACATTGTTTATTGTTGTGGAGCAACACAGTGTCGATCGGGCATTGGGACGTTAGCGCGTCGAGTTGTCATTGAAATTGGCGGAAATTCGAGAGAAATTGATTCAGAATGCAAAAATAAAAGGAGCTGGAATGAGAAAGAAGCAGCCGGTGTGCGACTTGAAAAGTTCATTAGAAAATTGAACTAGCTGTTTTTTGCGAAAGAAATCGCGGCCCGCGGCACTCCTGTTACAGTCCTGTACAATTGCGGTCCCGTTTGTTTACATGACGGCTATTGTGGCTGCTGCGGAAGTGACTCTAGATCTAGATTTAGATCTAGAAAATCTATCTCTAGATATAATCTAGATCTACACATATTTAAATATATCTAGATCTAGATTAGATAGCCTAGGCTATAATTTTAATTCAGTTTATCTCTAAATAAGAAACACACTACAGGGGTACTAAGTGCAAACGGGACCGCAATTGTACAGGAGTGCCTGTGTATCCTTGATCCGATACTGCTCTACGTCTATGTATGTATACGTTTAAAGTGAAAGAAATCTTTTTATGAGACACCAGCTGGCAAAAAACACTAGATTTTTAGTCACCAAGTCCAAACTGTGTCAAATTGACTCGAATGCTTGTTAGTCAACTTACTGCCTTTATGTTGTTGTTTTTGTTGTTGTTGTTTTTTTCAAATACATTTTAATTCAGTTGCCTATGGTTAACAATATGACAGTTTTCCCTTCCAAAACCGTAGGCTAGATTTTCCAGTATATATTGCCTCTGGATCTCACTGGTTTCGGAGAGCGCACGTACGCTTTCGCGTGAATTTCCTCCTTTTTAAAAATTTCTGAGTGACAGCTATGCTACTGTTAATGTTAGCCTAAAAGCGTGCAATTTTGTCTGTGGGCAGTGGAGAGAGAGAAAGAGAGAGAGAGAGGAGTAGCGCGAGAACTTCCGAGCAAAACAAAATGGCGACCCGCGTAGTTTGGCTTGATTCGGAAAGTTAAATAGCCCTAGCATCTTTGTAGACGACCAAATTAATTTAGTTTTATGTTTTAACATCATTTTTTAACTTTATTTTGGTCAATTTGATCGTCCACACTGATAGACAGTATTCAGAAAGAGAGAGAGAGAGGGGAGGAGTAGATCTTGCGAGAACTTCCGGGCAAAACAAAATGGCGACCCGCGTAGTTCGGCTCGATTCGAAAAATGAAATAGCCATAGCATCTTTGAAGACGATCAAATTAGCTTACTTTTGTGCTATAACGTAACTTTTTCTTGGCTTTTATCAATTTGATCATCCACACCGATAGACAGTATTCCGAAATGAGGAAAAACAGGTCCTGTTTCACACCGGGTGAGAATAGCCTACGCTGGCAAGTCTCACCCAGGGTGAGAGGTAGATCGTATTTTTATTCTCACCCCGGGTGAGGATAGCCACTTTCATGTATGTATAGTCTGTAGAGGGGTTTACGGCCTAGAGGTTCTTCTGTTGGTTGTCAACCCTAGATATCAGGCAGATCTCTAGATCTAGATCTACATGATCTTGACTTTGCTTTATGGTAGTGTCAATTGCCATTGAGTAAATTGGAGCTCTTTTGCATTGGTGGGTAGATCTAGCTTATTGTACTCGGGTGCTCGGTGTTGTACGTTCGCCTCTCTGTCCCTCTGTGGGTGTGTGTGGGTGTGTGTGTGTGTGTCTTTACTTTTCCTGACCCCCGTCCCCCGGTTTATGTTCCCCGATATAACATGAATTTCTGCTTGAGTTTGTGTGCGTTTGTGACCTTCTACTTCTAGAATTGCCTCTGTTGGTTCTACACCAAAGTGTAGGCTAAGGCTAGCCTAAATCTAGGCCTACGTCTCATTGAAAACTCGCCAAGTTGGGACCGTAGCTCTAGACTAAATGCTCGTCCAGTGAAATTAGTTTAGTTGAGAACAAATTGACCCTTTAGACACACATTATGTATAATGCTAAAGATAGTGTTGTTTTCAGACTTGACACCGCTTCACTCGGTGGCAATTGACACTACCTTACTTTATCGAAGTGGCTATTTGGACTCGAGTCCGAACAGCCGCTGGAGGCTATTCGGACTCAAATTCCAGTGCGCGTGCACAGTCACCGGTTGTACAGTAAGCGAGGTATACTGGAGTCCGAATAGTCTCCCGTTGCTATTCATTGGGACTTTAAACTACTGGTAGGCTATTACACTGCGTTTCACGACTACAAAGGGATCAAAATATAAAATTCATAAATAATCTGTCCTTATAAGACAGCCCCCCCCCCTCCCCTTTCTCTCTCTCTCTCTCTCTCTCTCTCTCTCTCTCTCTCTCTCTCTCTCTCTCTCTCTCTCTGTCTCTGTCTCTCTCTCTCTGTCTCTCTCTCTGTCTCTCTCTGTCTCTCTCTCTCTCTCTCTCTCTCTCTCTCTCTCTCTCTCTCTCTTTCTCTCTCTCTCTCTTTCTCTCTCTCTCTCTTTCTCTCTTTCTCCATCTTACTTCCCCAGGCCCGCCCCACCACCTTCACCCCTTTTTTTTTTGCATATAGATCTATATTCCCTCCCATATACCGTTGCCCACTGCCCAGCTCTACTATTATATTATCTTTTGTAAAGAAATGACCACAGTACGCACTGTGTCACCGCAGTCGACGTCCATTTGTTTAAGTTCTTTGACCAGATCGTAGAAACCATGGAAGGCCAGGATCGAATTGCTTATCTGCTTCACACCCGGTACACCTAGATCTAGTGATTGAGCACGCACATTGGAGTTTTAGTTCGAATAGCCACGAAGGCTATTCAGACTCGAGAGTCCGAATAGCCTCCCGCGGAGTCCGAAAAGCCGTGGCCTTACTTTATAATTAGAATCTATCTATCAGGTAAATCTATTCTATTCCAACCCAGAATGTCCAGAATCTAGATCTAGATTTCTAGATGATTAGTTCTACATCTTGACTTCGACTAGACCTAAATCTAGTTTTAGAAATCTATTACTTGTAAATTTACAAAGTCACAATGTTTTCATTTTATCCACATCTGATTAAATGTAGAACGACATATCTTCCTGATTGGCTGCTAATAGTAATGTGATGTCATTACGTCCTGGGGTACCCACAGACTATTAAAATTTTAATTGAATACTGTAGAGGTACGGCATGGAATGACGTGTTTCTGGTATGTTAATAACATTTTGGAATTCCGGTGCTTGGACATGATGGAATTTCACTTCGTTGATGCTCAGTTGTTCTCAGTAAGAACGCTGGTGCTTGAAATTGAAACATGGTAAATGCAAAGACCATAAACCGCTCGAAAACTGCCGCAAAGACGCTGGAGGATTACCCCCCCCCCTCCTGCATGCTTCATCACTACATCCATAGAAAACTACAAAACAACAAATTATAATTTATGAGAAAAACTGTTGGTCAGTCGGGAGGAGAAGAGAAGAAAAAAAAGAAATCAAGGACCAGGATTCGTTCCCACGGTCATAAAATAGTTGTAGGACTTCAAACACAGACACACTGTCCATTCGGCCATCAGAACTTCCAACAGCGAAAGGTTGAGGTAGATTAAGCTTGATATAGACACTTCCATCTTTGGTGCCATGCGGTTGGTTATATTTAGATGTAGTCACGTGATCGGAGGGATATCCGGGTCTGACGTAAAACAAGATGGCCACCCTACCTAAAATTAGTTTGTGTCGTACTACGTTTAATCGCATGTCTTTTATCCCCATGCTAGATCTCGGCTTAGTTTGAAACCCAATCTCAAAGTCAAAGGCTCAGGACCTCTCACTCTCCTCATTACTCTCAATCATCCCAGCCCCAGTTAAACACCCCAATGTATTTTTAGTAGACCACACATCCTTTGAAAGGACACTTCAATCTCACTTAGGACATGATAAGAATATCCACTCTTTATGAGTGATGTATGCCTATACTACTATACTATAAGTACCCTAAGTAGCCTAAAGTGTTTGGTAACCCTGGTTTAAACGAACTCTGTCTTGTGACTGTTGTTTCACAGGATACTACTTCCTGTTTCTGTTTTGGCTGTCATCTATAATAAGAATAGTATCCTTTTTTTTCTTCCCTCGGGTGAGAAGAATGATTGTTTTTCTCGCCCGGTCTGAGAATACAATGGATTTTATTCGTATCTGTGTTTTGAGAGCTGTATGCCTATCCTAAATTACAATGTTGTAACAAGTAATAGGATGATAGAAATTTGTGAAATAAGACCGTATAATAATTACTTGATACCCTTAACCATTTGACCGTGTGGCTGATGAATTCAGCCACTGTTGCAAACCACGAGGCGAGGGAATGTGGCCTATCAATAGTCGTCGAGGCCCGCAAAACCTGGCCATGTCGTTTGGAATTGCAAAACGAAGTGGCTTTTTGGACTCAAGTCTGTTCAATAGCCTCCCGTGGCTATTCGGACTCAATCTCCAATGATATCGATTCAAGCATGACTTACTGATTGGTTGATGATTTTCCAAATTAACTCTTCTGCTGTCATTTTAATATTGTTTTTAAATTTAATGTGCATTTTTTTTTTGGCACCAAGAAATGACAATTTTAAGGACTTTACTAACATTTTGAGGTGATACCCCTGCTTAATTCAGACTTTAGAAGGACTGTTGCTTGTCTAACACTATCAGAATATATGTATTGTTTTGTCCTGTTTTTATTTGAATATGTAAAGTATGCTGTTGTAAAACTTTGCCTTTTGACCTCTGTTACTTTGAATGACTGACTTTTGTTCCCTTTGATAGGGTTTTAACTTTTCTCTTATTAATTTTGAACTGGACTTCCAGCTGATCAATAATTTTGTCTTTTTCATCAAATAAAGCGGGTTTAGACTAGATCTACCTATTGATAGTTACAATCCTTTATTGTTCTGAAACTTTGATTTTCAACTTTTTTCATGGTTTTGAGCTCAGATTGCCGTTTCCCTGTTTTCTTTTTTTGTGTAGTATTTCAGGTTTTGCAACTGTTGTTTACTTTTGACGTCACTGGTACTTTTCTTAATTTATGTCGAAAATTTTGACCAGATCCTAGATTCCGAGGAAGGCCAAGGTCGAATTGCCTCTACGCTTCACACCCGTTGATTGCGCACGCACATTGGAGTTTGAGTCCGAATAGCCACGGGAGGCTATTCAGACTCGAGTCCGAATAGCGGGGCCATTGCAAAAATGGCCAGGTTTTGTGGGCTTCGACAACTATGGCAACTGTCGCATTGTATTGTTGTTATGTTTTTTCATTTTAAAGCAAAATTACCGCAAAATGAGCTATTGAGAATTATTTTTCTGAAACCAGTGAGGGGGAAATTTCAGATATCTATGGAAGATATCTCTGTGTGTTTTCTGTTGAATGTCTTTTGAACCTGTTTAAGCTGTGCACAAGGCGTTGAGGATAGGAATGTTTTTAATTAATTACTCTAGAAATGCTATTTTATAATCTGACGGATTATGAGGCAGACTTATTTAGGATGTATGACTGTGGAGGAAATTAAAAGAAAAAGGATGGTGAAATTGACAGATCATGTTATATCTGCTTCTTTGAATCAAGAAGGGTAAGTATAGCAATAATTCTGACAGTGCTAATTTTTTAAATTAACTTGATAAAGTGCAGACTTGTCCATTATATAACATTCATTTTTTAAAAGTTAGTATGGAAAAGTGACTATTATAGACTGGTGACCACTATGGACAAGTTCTGAGTGTTACATGTTTAGACTTGACAAAGTGAACAGATGGTTTAGATTCTGAAATCCTTTTAAATTTCATTTCTATCAAAATTGCAGTTGGTCATATGACAGCTTCTTTGCATTGATTGAACTTACTATACATACACAGTCTAAGGACAGGTTTGCAGATAACTTCTATAGAAAGTAATTGCTATGAGCATCAGTGAGACCGACTTGTCATGAAAATAACTGATCGTGGCTGTTTTGTACAGGGACTGCCAGGGACAGGTTAGGAATATAAAAAAAGAACTGGGGTGTCACGGAACAGTGGTAATTATTACTGGTGACTGATTTGGAGAGGTGACTTCTATGGCTGTTAAAGCAAGTTTGACTGTATTTGGTTCAAAATGTTCGTGAGATATTTTACTTGTGAGCGTCATTAGTTTTGAAGGTTTTTGTACAGTCTATAATAGTGCACAGAAGCAGAGAGAAGTGAGAGGTAGTGGTCAGTATGTGAAGAAGTGAGGGAAAAGAAATCCATCACTCCCTACCTTGACTATGGAGATAACCAACGATGATTCTGCTTGGCTCAGCCAGTTCAGCTAATTAATGGGCTAACCCACTCATGTTTTAAGCAAAGGGTCATAATGTCCCTCAGAGTCCGTCTCTGGCTATTCTTTCTTACTCTTGTTGTAGAATTCAATTTGTGCTATATAGTTGTGGTAGCTATTGCTTCTGTCCAAAGAATCTCAGATTTGACACCTGTGATGCTTATATCAAACATTTCAAATTTCAGAATTGTATGACAGGTCTGGGGGAAAGGAATTGTATGCAGATGCTCATAGTTCAGGTAAATAAAATAATTGAATATGTACTCTTTTCTGAAGACTACCTCAAAGTAAAGAGGGGAAGGACGAGAAAGACAACTCAAATTGTAGAGATAATGGATAGCGGAAAGCAGTTGGAGGAAGGTGAAGGAGATTGAAAACATCTAAAAGAAAGTAGAAAGATACACAGAGAAACCTAGAGACTCGCATGACAAGAGTATAGCATATGTATGTCGTATTGTTATCATTCTTTTTTATGTGTGTCAGAGACCCAAACTCCAATAAATATGTCAGTAGTTTAGTGCCCAGAATAAGATACTACCAGTTTGACTTGCAGTTTATGGTTCTTGTTCAAGTCAAACGTGAATGAACGTTTTTTGTTTTTTAAAAGTTGAATTCACCAACTAGACTAAAGCAGCAAAGTAGTCTTTCAGTCATTGCTGAATGGGTTAATATAAATAGATAGTGGATCATTGTGATTCTAAAATCCTGTCTGCGTGCTGTAATTCAAAATGTGGCCCTCTTAACATTTTCTTACGTTGACCTGGGTAATTTATCAGGTCAAGACTGAAGATAACACTCCTTGTCGCTCCTATCATCCTGGGTGCGTCTGGCAAACATTCTTTCTATTTTATCACTATTGTTGATAGTATCCACGTAGCTTGCACTCAGTACCTTTTTCAAATTACATGACTACTTTTTTTCTGAGTCAGTATGGGAAATAACAGGAAAAGACAGATTTTTCTTTTCCTGACTGAACATTATTAGAATAGATGTGTAGGCTGGCATAACGATACATCAACCCAACCCACTTAAAAGTAGCAACAGGGAACTACTCAGCTACCTTGCATGGGAGGCACAGACTAGATGGAGCTTCAAATAAAATTGCAGACAGCATACTCGGGACCAAATTAAAGGTTGCCCATTTTCATGAGAGTTCTCTCTATATTAAAAGCTCTTCATATTCTGGAGAGAACTATGTCTATGAATGACAACCATTGCTGAACTCTTTTCTCAGGCTTCTTTGACACTTGAATGGATGATTGCTCACTTTAGAGACTAAGTTAATGATTTAAATGTAGAGTATACTTAAAAGGAAATTGGAACTTGAACTGATAAACAAAATGTCTCCTACTTAGATGTGGTGTCGGTAGTTCAGCGGTTAGGTTACCAGACTCGTAATGATGAAGTTGTAGGTTTGGAGGCTTGATGCTTAGGCTTGACATTATGTCCTTGAGAAAGGCTAGGCTCTTCCCACAAATTTTCCTCTCTTTACCCAGGTGTGAATAGGCACACGGCCATAGACAGAAAAATCTTGTCAATTATTGTTTTAGCGCCTGTAAAATGGCTGCTTAGGGCTTGCTCTGTATGCATCCCAGGAAGTTGTCTTAAAGTGCTCTTGTTTAAATTCTTTAGATATTATGTGGCCTCCAGAAAATAACAGATTTTACCCAAAAAGTGCCCCTGACTAGTAGTTTTTAAACGCTAATTTGCCACATATTTTGAAACCCTGTGTATGTTCTCTAACCTTTTTTTTTAGCTGGTTCTATTGGAGCAATATGTTTTTGGTTTTTATTTATATTTTTCTGGGCACAGTCTTGTCAAAGCCCATCTTGAATTTGATTCTTTATTGAAAAAAATTGAAACTTGTGTTATTCAAGTTCAAGAGTTCGTTCGTTGTGTTCCTTTTTATTTTTAGAAAGTTTTTTTTTTCCCCCAGACCCCTCACCCAAGGATGGGGGATTGAGACGTTTGAGGATTCCACCACGGTCAAAGCAAGGAGTCACCACAAGTTATTTGCATTTTTCATCTCAAAATCTTGTGAGCAGAGTGGATTTTTCATGAAACCAACAGTTGTGTTCTTTCGGACAGTATTCTCCAAGAACTCCAGTTTCTAGTTTTTGTTGGATAAGCAAACGGCCCCATTCTAAAAGAGACATGAGCAGTGGTCGTCGCAACACCGGCCCTCGCAATGGGTCTGTCGGGGGAGGCAGGGTCCAGCAAACGAAGTTGGTCCTCTTGGGTGATCAGGGAGTCGGGAAGTCGAGCATTGCCCTTCGCTTTGTGCGGGGTCAGTTTCCAGAGCACAGTGAAGCTACAGTTGGAGGTAATATATCTGAATGTTTTGGGGGGTTTTTTTTATTGTTTGATTGTTAATGGCAGTCAAGAAAAAGTCTTACTTAAATTGTAACTGACTTTTATGTAACTTGATTTAATGATGAACTGTTCCTCTGAAGTTGTATTTTTGTCAACCAGATGTGATACAGACTCTCTGTACAGTGGCTCTTTTTTCCTTTTGTCAAGGAAATCCTTGATTTGAAACCTCTGTGATTGTGTGTGTAAGTGTAATTTAGTAAGACTTGGTAATTGAATCTGTTTGTTTATGTACATACTGAGACTACCACTTTATTGTTACTTTCATTTGGAGGTCTGCATTTTTTGTCATGCACTCGTGCCAGATCGTCTGAGATAACATCTCTCTTTCTCTCATCATCTCCTTGTCTCTGTCTCTCTCTCTCATCCTCTCCTTGTCTCTGACTCTCTCTCTCATCCTCTCCTAGTCTCTGTCTCTGTATCACTTTACCTTACCCATGACTGTGGTGTAGCAGTTGGGGCTTTGTGTCACTTGCAGATGATGCAGGTGTGATCCCCAAGGGAGGAGCTTTCTTATATCCAGTATCTCCGTCTGTTTACTGGGAAGTTGTATCCCTCTCAGTCTGGGGTTAGCCCTGGTAGGCAGGCTGAAGCAGCCCACCTCCTTAATAGCTACAAGTATTCAACTGTCTGTCTGTCTGTCTGTCTGTCTGTCTG
>NW_004797945.1:313000-314369 GCF_000002075.1 Aplysia californica | reverse complement strand
TATATATGTAATGTTCTCTATAGTCTTCATGTTCTGTGATTTCAATATTTTCCCCCAGCGGCCTTCCTCACCCAGACAGTGCAAGCTCAAGGCCAGTCCATCAAGTTTGACATTTGGGACACGGCGGGCCAGGAGCGGTATCACAGCCTCGCGCCGATGTATTACAGGGGAGCCCAGGCCGCCATTGTGGTCTACGACATAAACAATGCTGTGAGTTGGACATAAAAGCTAGACAAGTGTGACTCACTCATTTTTTTTTAGTAGGAGTGCTTTAGGAAGGTTGGAGGGGGGGGTGGGAGGAGGAAGAGAGATGGAAGTAACTAGAATCAAGAAAGCATCTGTTTGTATGGTCTTGTCTCTTTCTGTTTTAGGTGAAGTTGGAATTTTATTGTTCTCATTTGTCATAAAAACCTAACCGTCAAGCCAACATAGCTTGAGGATGGGGACTTACAAGTGGGACTTTTCAAAGTGATTTTATCGTCTGAGCACTTTGTTTTTCCAGTTTTTATCTAAAGTACTGTAAGAAAAAGAATGCTGTTTGCCTTTTCATAATGCGTATGATGTGGGCTTGTGGCAAGAATTGAGGGTTGAAACTGATCTCTGCATTCAGTGTGGGTGCTTTGTAGGTGCTGTGTTGTTTAATGTTGAAGGTCATCTGACAATACATGAATTTATTGTCTCCGAGGTATATACTCTCAGCAGAAATAGAAGAGAAGGATAATGCAGAGCTACAGGGGTACATTTTTATCTTGCTGATGAAATCAGTTTCACTATTGTTTTTCTTCGGTCTACAATAATCGTTTAAATCATATATGTTGTAGCTATGAGTAAATTCTAGAAAAGAAACACCAAAAACAACTTATTTTATGTCTATGCCTTTCCCTGCCTCCGAACACATTGATTTTTATTTTGTTACTCTGAAAATTATTAATTCATTTATACTGGTTTATGGTGGCATGGGTAGTCCAGCGGTTAAGCTACCGCACTTGTGAATGTGGGTTTGGGGGTTCAAGGCTCAGCTCAGTCCAACTTGTTTCCTTGCGCTTAGGAAAGGTGTTTTTCATGCTGTTTCCCATTTGGCCCGGTCCTATCGGAGATGGACATTAAATTCCGAGGCCCCACATCTTTACTGTATTGCAAGGGGCATTAAACATACACAATTTATTTTATTTCTGCTGGTTTATGATACCGATGAGGGCTATTGAATAATGAATTCAGTGGATGAGCAGTTTTACTGTGGCCTGATGTGCCATGGTATCATTAACAGAAAACACTTGATATCCAGTATGATGACTAACCCCCTTTTCCCTCGCTCTGTCTGTCTGTCTGTCTGTCTGTCTGTCTGTCTGTCTGTCTGTCTGTCTGTCTG
>NW_004797945.1:282251-312231 GCF_000002075.1 Aplysia californica | reverse complement strand
CACACACACACACACACAAACACACACACACACACACATGCACGCACACACACACACTCACTGTGCACATACACTCTCTCTCACTGCCTGCCACCTGAAAGCAGACTGCGTATTTTATCACCTGCCTCTGTTGTATTTCTCCCCAGAACACGTTCAGCCGTGCGGTGAGCTGGGTGAAGGAGTTGCGACAACAGGCCTCCTCCAACATCATCATCGTGCTGGCCGGGAACAAGCTGGACCTAGCAACGGAGCACCGCGCAGTGCAGACTGATGTAACTGCATTTTTTACACTTTCTTTTTCTTTTCCTCTTGTCTTTTTTTTTCTTTTTTTTTTCTTTCATGTGTCATTCTTACTGTAACTATCTTTGCTTTTATTTGTAACTTGCATTGTGGATTTACTTTTTACTTTATTTTTCCTGACCTTGCTAGCAGAAGTGATGTGGTGGTTCTTGGGCTGCTGTGCCAAATGATTGGAATGTGTATTTTGCAGTCACTCTTGTACTTTTATTTGTCCTTAGAATTTGATAAAGTAATTCTTTTTTAATTAAAAAAAATTAGAGTACAGTCGAAGTGGTCATTTGTATATATGGGATTGTCCTGTGCAGATGGTCATTAGAATGAGTTTACCCCCCTGGGGCAGTGCCACTGACTGAAATGTCTTTATGCCATTCCCAAAGGGGGGACATGTCTCTTTCAAGCACAGTAGAATTGTAAATGGGTTGATTCATCGATGTCACACTCATAACTGTGCCTGATCTACAACAGGGAACTGCTGCTTTTGCTTTCCTAATCCTTACCATCCTCATTTCCTCTACTTCTTTTGTATGTTTGTCACACTTTTGTGACCTGCTATTTTCGGGTTGCCTTGATAGTCGAAGCAGACTTTGTGCTGTTGAAACTAGAGAGGTGAGCAGAATAAATCTGATTCCCTGTAAGAACTTCTCTGTTGACATCTACCCCTTGGCACTCATATGACAGTATGCCGTTGTGAGCGCCATAAAACCTCTACTTAAACTAAAATAAGAATGAGTTTTATTATACATGTATTTGCTTTTGTCATGATGTATATATATCCGTAAAGCCCTATATTTTCATATCCTTATTGTGTGTAAACCTTCCAGGATGCTCGTGCCTTTGCTGAAGACAACGGATTGATATTTGCCGAGGCGTCTGCCAAGACAGGCTTGGCTATTAACGAAATGTTTATGATGATTGGTAAGTGATAGACCTTGGAGGTGGACTGTTTTCTTTTTTGTATTTTTTTTTTTTCTTAAAATAAGAATAAAGATAACCCCCCCCCCCGGGACAGTGCCACTGACTGTAGTGTCTTTAGGCCATTCCCAAAGGGGGGACATTTCTCTTTCAAGCATAGTAGAATTGTAAATGGGCTGACTCATGTCACGCTCATAACTGTGCCTGATCTACAACAGGGAACTGTTGCTTTTTCTTTCCTGATCTTTACTATTGTCATTTTCCTCTACTTCTTTTGTATGTTTGTCACTCTCTTGTGACCTGCTATTTCCAGGGTGCCTTGATAGTTGAAGCAGACTTTGTGCTGTTGAAACTAGAGAGGTGAGCAGTCTAAGTCTGATTCCTTGTAAGGTCCAGGTCTGGCACTGATATCCTAATGTTGGTATGAATATTGAGGTGAAAAGCTGTCTCTTTGTGTCATTGGAGATGTTTGGATGAGATAAAAGGGGTGCGAGCTGGTAGGTGACTGCGTTGGCTTTTTGAGTTCGCATTTCTATTTCTCTGTCTGTGGACCCGTTTTCAGAAAAGTGCTGCCAAGATATTTAAACTCTTTCACCTTGTTTCAGTTGTTTACTATTGACATGGATGTTCAGGGGACTATGGTTTTGGCTTACTTTCATAACTTCTGTTTTTGATGTGCTTATTTTCATGTTGAATTTCTCACAGGTGTTGTTGAGTTCGGTAGTGTGATTTTAGAGGCTCTGTTGGTCATGATGAATTAGACATTGGTCGTCTGCGAACGGAAATTCATTTAGGCTTTCTGGGCTTTGGTTTGCTTCTTGCGGTATTGTGTCCATATATATTATATACAGGAGGGGAGATACAACGCATCCCTGTCATACTCCAGATCTTACTTTGAACCAGTCTATATTTCCTTCCTTCATTCTTACTGAGCTTCTGCTGTTGGTATATAGAGCTCTGACATTATCTAACAATTGTCCTCTGGCGCCATACTTTTCGAGTGTCTTCCAGAGTTTTGCATGGTTTACTCTGTCAAAAGCCTTCTCCTGGTCTATAAAGACGATGTTGGATTATTTGTTGTGTTCTATTGTTTTCTCGCATATCTGTCGTAATGAACACTGAATGAGATTATTTTAGAATCTCAAATGCACTGGAGAATTCTAGTTTTTCATGGGTCTCATTTAGCGGATTTCCGCTACCGCCATTTCCTCTCTTGTAACACCTCTAATCTTCGGCACTTATACGACCTTATTGTGTTGCAAGTACAGTAAAACTCTTACTAAAACAAAGGACAATATTGGATCTCTCCCTGGATGGAATGATGGGCTCTTGTTGAGACTTACCAATTTACTTGTGAAAACTGTGTCCAGCTTTTCTCAGAAATTGTGCTGTTTACTGTTTTGTTGATTCAAATTTTTCGTTTTTCTTGGTGTCTGTAATTGACAAGATACGTGAATTGTTCAGTTTAGCATGTCGTATCTGAACACTGAATGAGATTATTTTAGACTCTCAAATGCACTAGGGAATTCTAGTTTTTAGTTAATAAATTATGCAAAATACTGATCTCTCTGTGTTGTGCTAAAGAACAAATTATATAATAGCCTACAACACGGAAAACATATAGATCTATTAAACATTTACAGCTAGAATCTAGTTCTACACCTAATGGAATGGGCCCACACACAACAAAGTACAGAGTACAAAGCATTGGTCATAGTCAAGGATGCATGATGAAGAGATTAAACAAAGCTTACAGGCTGGACTCTGATCTCTCTAGTTTAGCTCTAATCTAGACTCTAGATTAAAAATTCAATTACACGTTGTCTTTCCATTTTTCGTATTTTGGGAATCTGAAGAAAGGCCATTATTTGGTTTTTCCTCTGGAATTAGAACGGCCGATCGCGGAACAAAACTGGCCAGTATGCTGACAGCATGAGCGTTGCGTGTCGCTCGCCGTGTTTGTTTACACTCTGTCGCACGCTCGTGGCGCTGGGAGTCGGTGTGCCTCACAAAATTGGGCCAGTGCAGCATCTTACCGTAAGCTGTACTATCTTTGGTGTAATTGCTGGTCTTTGCTGAGTAATTCCTTACTTACCTTGAGTTGACAGCCCTTTGTATTGTTTAACTTGTATTTGGGATTGACATTCCTTGACCTCTCAACTTCTGGATTCCATGGATAATGCTCCATTTCAGTTTTGGGTCGCATGGTTTGTTGTCCAGTATCACGTGCCTACTGTTGGTCTTATTTTGTAGGCTAACAACATCTTGAATGAATTTGTATTTTTGCGTAAACTTTTAAGTTGCATGCACTGCAAATAAATATGTGAGGCAGCATGGTGAAATCAGGTGCTCATCAAAATAATGAAAGTCAATAAATAAGCATTTTCCCCACTGGTTTGTGAATTTTTATTGAATTTTTAATTTTAGGTTCAACACCTTTCATGCCCATTACAGAGCACATTTCTGTGTGGATTTTACTGAAAAACGTTGATTAAAGGCAGAAGAAATGTAAATATTGAGTTTCCACGGACTCTCAAGCTAAAAAAATAACTCAACTTTGGCGGCCATTTTCTCGCTAATTTTACCTCTGAAACCAGATGACCCTCACCTCCTTCAATCACACATAGCTTCACTGCTGTTCTACATAGATGGATATTATTTTCACCCAAAATAAGGAAAATGGACAGGTCTTAAGATGATACCATCAACTACGTATGTCCAAAAATTGACGAGAGCCTGATTCCACCATGTTGTTTCACATATATATGTTTTCTAGTCTAAAGAGTGTGTGTTTACCAGAATTTTGAGGTGTATAATTCTTTGTTCTGATAGAAGTCTAGTTGATATTCATTTCATTATTGTTGTTTTTTCTCTCAGCACACAAAATTGCGGGCAAGCCTCAAGGCCCCCAGGGCAGGGGTCAAGTGGTCAGCCTGTCTGACGAGGGGAGAGAAGGTGGCGGGGGATGTCGGTGCTAACCCCTGCGTTAAAACCTGTGTTGTACATCGACGGACGGACGGAATGCATGTTGGTTTGTCGAGGCATGGCTTTAAATACTCATGTGTGAAATGTGATGGTGTGTGAAACGTAAAGACGTGTGAAATGTGATATGTGTGTATGGGTGATGAAGACAGCAGGGTTTGTGTCCTGATGTGCTTCCAAATGCATTGTGGGATAAGGTGAAGAATATGAACATGTTGGGTTGTTTTGGGTTTTTTTTTTGCAATAACTGCCAAAGTAACGTATAACAATGAAATTCTTTAAAACGGAAATTGTTAATCTATGTAATTTGCAACAGCTTTCAAAGTTCCGCAGGAGAAGCTTTACACGTCTTATCAGATTTTTGTGCACTTTTGTGTTGTTTAAAAGCTTTAGGAGTTTTGCAGCAGATATCACCTAAGATGTTGGCAAAAACATGAGACGCTTTTGTCTCAAGGCCGTAAACACTCATTGTTTTTTAATGAAGTCATTTCACCATCTGTGCAGTGTGATATTGTTGGTTGATAGTACAGAAAGACTGTACATTGGATTAGTCTTTTTTGAATTACCTCACATTTAATTTATGATGCCTTGGCTGTGACATCCCACTATTAAATGAAGAACTCTTTGTGCCGTACACGTTTTCACATTCTGGGTCAAGACTTTTTGACATTCAAATTCATGTAAATCTCTAGTTCAGTAAGGTTCCAGAGGTTTTGCGGTGTGAGTCGGGGTAGCTTTGAGTAATTCTCTCGGTATTTTGACATTTACTTTTTTCTGGCCTTGGTTTCTGGAAAAATAGTCACTCTTGGTATAAAGCTGTTTGACACAAACCTGAGGACAGCATTTTTGTTATTCAGTCATTTATTATGGTGGTGATGATGATTATTATTTTTATTATTAATATTATTATTTATTATTGTTATTATTATTATTGTTTTTATGATTTTGCAGATACCATTTTTATAATTTGATAGAAAGGTTCATTTGTTCAGTAATTATTATTTTATTTTTTTTGCTCTGCTAGTACAGATAACAGTGATAGACAGTGTAGTAGTTTTTTAGTAGACTGGGTTAGGAGGAACGCATAGAAGAAAGAGGCTGGATTACTGGGAAATTGCCAGGGTCTACTCATTTAACTGATTTGAGGTGATGTGAGTTACATGAGTTTGCATGTACAAAATCAAAGGGAAGTGGCATGAAGATAAAATCTGTTTCTGAAATCAATTTCCGTTGTGGTGCACAGGACTTGGTAGAGTCGGGCTGGAGAAAATTGCGCCCTGTGTATTATGAAAAACACAAGTGTTATGCTGGTGACGTGGAATTAGATGCCCGGTTCTCAGAACGTAGAGTAAGAGATATTACTGTGCAATAGGATGATCATTTTTTTTGGTGTTGTTGTTGTTATTATGTGTGTGTGTGTGTGTGTTTGCATGTAAATTTGAGGGGTATATGGATGTGCATATAATGATATTGTGTGACATGGCTTCAATGTTTGCTCTAGAATCCTCACTGGTGCTATATGCCCTCTGTGAACTCTGACATCTTTGACCTCAATTTTATGTCGTGTCATACCGCGATCTTGTGTATGTTTATCTCTTTGACTGGCGCCCTTCTGTGTAAAGCCAGCTCACTCCAGTGCACAATATTAGTGATTCTAGTGTCGGAATTATGGTATGAAAATTTTGTTGTATAGTCGAAACTGTTCAAGACGACCACCTGTGATAGTGGAGACACAGGAGAAAAGTGGCTTCAGTTTCAGACCCCTGCCTTATAAACTGTAGTAAGAACAAATCTCAGACTAGTATCAAATGAAACACTTCTACGGTTGTTGACCATCAAGTTGGGGTCGCAAATATTGTCCTGCCGACCTTAATTTGAGAGCCCTGTTTTAAAACTATAATTTGTTCCACTAGACAGGATCTCTTGTCTTAGTAGGAAAATTACAAGTATTCTAATCAGGGTACAGTGAACGTCGTGCTGAACTCGCAAATCTTGGTGGGTATGAAGGGGCTGGCTTTTCAACTGTGGCTGTGAGTGAAAGTGAAAGATCGCTTCGATCTGTGCAATAAAGAATCTATCGTGGCTTGAGGGGGGGGGGGGGACCAGGGGGTGTAACAGTATTCAGTCTTTTATCATTGGTTAACACCTGCCTTTTCGCCCCAGTGATGTTGCAATGTTTTGTGCGTGAGAAAATAATGTATTCTACAGATTCTCACAAAAGATTGATGGTCTGCAGTGGTATGTTAGGGAGAAAACCCAGATGAAGTCGATTTTTGGGGACCTTGATGAAGTTTTTGAGGATGGAGAGAGGTGTTAAAAAATATTGTTGTCTTGTCTGTGAATTATTGCAAATATCAAAAAAGCAAAAGCTCTCGCCGTCTGTGGTAATCTTGTACACATTGGGCTTTTCAGAGCACTTTTTTTCTTGTAGCATGCTTGGCAATGTTCCATAACATATATATGTGCTGTGCTCTTAATGCTTGTTCAGGTTTTTCAAATTTTGTTTTGTACAAATTTTGGGCTACAAACATTCCACACTTTTGAGAGATGTCATATTTTTTTTATACTCTGTGAATGTACAATGTGTAGTGATCAGTGGTTCATTTGGAAGAGCCCAACATTCTACTTTGAAAACATGCAACTCTTTTTGTTCCTACGAAAGAAGATCAGCTTGGTAGTGACTGTTGTGTCTTTGTTATGTGGTAGATCTGTAGTTGTTGTTTTTTTTTTGGGGGGGGGGGGGGGAGGGGTTCCAAATTGCATGTTCTTAGAAAAGCATAATCAAGACCCATTCTTCATCTGCACTGTATAAGAATAATAAGACAGAGCATAATCGTGCCTCTTGTGACTTTGCGCTTTTTGTGCAGAAAAGAAATGAGAAGTGAGATTGCCAGTAATGTGTTGGTTGAAAGTTATTTTATTGTATGTGATGTTCAGTCTGTTCACTAGCTTGCAATCTAAGTGATGGGGTGTTTGAAGTTGAATGTTTGATATGTTTCTGTCCCTAGACTAACACTACATGTGCTGTCTTAATCATGATAGAATACCTGTCCACTGATGTCCCTTTTCTTTGAAAGCTCAGAGGTGAATGTCTGAGTATGCATGTGTCAAATTGATTGGGGAAATTCACAGCAAAGTTGAAACAGCGGGGTCTGTGATTGTGCATGATGGAAAATATTGTTATTTTGAAAACAGTTTTCGAAAAAAATGTTTGCGCCATATTTTGATACACTTGTACTTTTATTTTATAGTTATATCAATTACCAGTATCTGTGGTGTAGCGGTTGGCCGCTTAGCTGTTGCATGCAGGGGGACTGAGCTTGATTCCCGAGTGAGGAGAAATTTTATGGAGTATCTCATGTGCTGGGATGTTGTATTAACTTGTATCTCTCTCAGCCTGGATTGGCCCTGGCAGGCAATATCAAAGCCCGCCTCTTAAGTGATCAAAATTGCTTCAATGGGGGCATAAAAAACTCCTCCTATGCGGCTGTGGCTAGGATGGATAAGAGCAAGTTTACCAATCTTGTTTAAAGGTTGAGATTTTAATCCTACATTACTTTGGCATTTTGCCATGTTCTCTTGCGGATTGCCTCTTACCTTGGAGGACTAGATGTGAGGCAGCGTGGTGGAATCAGGCTCTAGTCAAAATAATCAAAGTGAAGAAACTGGCATTTTTCTGCAGGTTTGTGAATTTTTATCAATTTTTTTTTTTCCAGCTCAACACCTTTCATGGCCATTAAAGAACACATTTCTGTGTGGATTTTACTGAAAAAAGTTAATTAAAGGCACAAAAATTGTAAATTTTCAGTTACCACAGACTCTTAAGCTGAGGAAATGACAATTCTTCGGCGGCCATTTTCTCACTATTTTTACCTCTGAAATCGGGTGACCCCCACCTCCGTCATTTGCAACTATATCGACTTACATTCAAGATCATTGGATATTTTTTCATCCAAATAAAGACATGTGAAGAAGCTTTACTTTAAGATGATACAGTGGAATCCTGTTATAACGAGGGGGAGGGGATCGGTGCGAAATGTCCTTTATAGCAGGATTTTCGTTGTAAGGGATCCAGTAATAAATTCAAGGGAAATAGTAAAGTAGGCCTGATCTATGAGTTTGGTGTTCTTTTTAATCCTTTTTGTATTTCCCCTGATGATGATTTTGTTCAACATGATCTCCATAGGTCTAACTTGATCAAAAATCGAATCAGGTTTCTTTCTCTAGCACTAGCAATGGCGATCAGAAAGAAGGGGCTCTGGATCTGGGCTAACTCGCCGGCTGTGATGTCCCCCACCCCACCACACCCTATGAAGCGTTGCGTCTGCTTGCGCACGTGACACATTCACTCCATCTATCAAAGCATTGTGACCTCTCCATCCCGCACCAGCGAAGTGAGAGGCACGGTAGGCCTAGGCCTAGATAATCTAGACTGGGCTGGCCTGTCGTCACGCGATGAGTTCTGCTTGTCTGCACATGCCATACCCTTCCCACTCATTCGCTCTAGCCTTCATTGTTGGTTCGCGTGGGCTCTCCCTTTCCTTGTTTCGCTGGATCACCAACAACTTTCTCAACTGGCGAGGTTTCATATGTTTAATTGGTCTGTGCGCTGTACACAGCAGCAGCCATATTCCTTTATAACCGACTCGCGTGACTCTCTGATTGCGCAATAGCAATATTTTATTTACAAAGATAAAGAATGGGAAAAAACAGGGTTTTAGAATAGTGTCTTAATAACAGACTTTTCGTTATTTCAGGACTCGTTATAAGTAGACTCCACTGTACCAATAACTCTACATACCCAGAAATTGACGAGAGCCTGATTCCATCACGTCGCGTCACATATATGTATGGAGGGATCATAATAAGCAAACCAAGCTTAGCTATTGGTTCATTGTATACCATACCAGGTAGGATATTATTTCTAGAGCACAACAAACAAAGTTGAAACGTTTTTCGCACAGTATTTGGCCCTTTTATTCTTGTTTTGAGTTGTTTTGTGGCTATGGATATTTTCATTTTTAATTAGCTCAAGAAATTATGTATATATAATTAATTGTGGAATTGGTCAGTATTGCAAAGTGTTCCTCTGTTGCTTTCAAAGCATTGGTTATAATATGTCTTGAAGTCTTCTGCGTTGACATTTGTTTTGTTTGATCTACACAAGTCTTTTTTTTTTGTTCCTTGTCTAGGTGTGTTCAGTCTTCCATACTTTTACTCTAGACAGAACTGGGCTACAGTTAGTAAGATACATATACTTCACACATTCTGCACTGTCACCTTTTATTGCTTGTTGATAAACGCAAAATCAGCAACAATTTTATTCTGTAGGTTCATCATTGCATTTGAACCACGCATGCATGTTTCACCTTATACTTATAGATCATGCACAAGTTGATACTGCGGCAAGTTTTCACTGTTCCTGTCCGAACAAGTCGGGTAGTAAAATATTGGATCCGTTAGCTGTTCAGATGTACTACGCCCAAAAGAAAAAAAAAACGACTGTTTATTGCAAATTTCTTAACCTGTGGTATCCATTGCATGTGCTGAAAAAATAATTTGTCAAGTTTCAAATTCTGAATGCTAAAGAAAGGAAGGAAAAAATAATGCATAATGCAGGTACAATTGTTAAAAGAATGTAAAAAGTTTGTTTTTTTCTCTCTCTTTCCTGAACAATTTGCTCTCTGGGCTTAATACAATTGAATAGCATGCTGGAGACTTGCTCTCCTGACATTTTATAAATTGCCCATGAGACTTCCGTCTTATAAGATCTAGAAGTGATTTTTTTCTCTCAGAATTTGGCAACAGTTCGTTCATTAATTAAAACTTTCAACAAAACAAAAAACCATAAGTCCTGTTTACAGTTACTGTCTGTAACTCCCTCGTTATACTTTGTACCTTATTGATCAATTTCTTTTCCCATTGCAATAACCTGTTTTTTTTACTTTAGACATTTACAAATGAACAAACATCACTCTTAACACAGTCTGTGCATAGTATTATTATCGTGAATGTAACCAAGATTATCAATAGATTATTGTAATGTATATAATGTGTAGCAACCTACTCCGCAAGCAATAGTTTTTTTGTTTGTAATTATTGTCCTTTTGTCTGTCCATCCTGTAACAAGATTAAATACTCACCCAAGTGCAGAAGATATACAATGTATATGTATTTTTTTCCCTTTGACTTTGAATTTATAAATACTTGTAAAATAATATCCCCCGCCCACCCCTTTTCCCCATATTTGTTTGATCAAATGTCTTCCACAGCCTCACTTCTGTTAAAAGAAGTTCTTTGCTTGGAACACTTGATTTATAGGTATGTTTTCCCTTTGGAACTTCCCTTCACTATTACCCTACAAGAAGCTAATTTACCTTTACCCCTCTCAGCAAGGCGATAAGTACCCAATTTCCCTACTTCCTCTTCCAGAGGAAGTAAACCACTTGCCCAAATACCCAAATAAAATGAACAGAAACTTTGGCGAGAATCATTCCGACTTACTCAACTTACTATTACTAGTCTGTGAACACAATAAATTATGTATTATAACATAACACTGTTTTAGTCATGGTCGTTTATTACTTTGTTGGTTTTAGTTTGTGGACGATATGAATTTATAACACAGCCTGTGAGAAGAAAGCAGGAGATGGTGGTGCATTGATTGAGCTCTCCAAGTCCTAGCACAGGATGAGTGAAGGGTGTGTCTGTTTTATTGTAGTGTGGTTGTTTTCGCCCTCGGCCTTTGATGGACTTTCATTATGTACCATTCTGCCTGCCAGTAATCTCGGGAAAGGGTCTTGGTTTTCATTCCAATTTCACAAGTCCTCTGAGTTGATAATCGGTGATCGGTTTTTCTATTTTGCACAAGGCTCGACGCTTCTCTTTGAGAGAACCATTTTGTTTATACTATACTTTGCTAATTCAATTCAGCATAGTCTCTGAAATGTATCTTCTTGGAGCTCTTCAGCAACTTATGTCTTGCTTGGACTACTTGCAGTAGTTAGACAAATTATGTACTCTCCCACTGCTTTGAAAATAATGCACAAAGCTCACTACCATTATCATTATATTTATAAATAGGTATTCAAAACAGGTGCTAAAGAATGTAGATCCTTGGGAATATTGGAATGCTAAAATTTACATATATTTGTTTTGGAACTTTGAAGAAGAGACCTATGTTGATAATGTTTGTTTGGTTGATTCACTCTTTATCGGAAAAAAAAAGATGTGTGTGAAATTGATTTCCTCTTGTTTCCTCTTGTTCATGTGATTTGCTATATTTTAATCATCTGTGATTTATCGCATATTTACCTTCTTATTTATACAAGGATATGGTGTTGTCAACAATAATTATGAAAAGAAGCAGATATGATATTTGATAACAAAGTTTAGAGGAGAGATGGAATGCTGTCTAACAGCACTACATCAAGAGCCATTTACATTTTTGAATGTATCCCATTAATTATTTTTTCACCCCATGAAATGACTGCTTTAGTCAATGCTAATAAATCTCTTCAATTGAATGGGACTTGGGCTTACATTTTCAGAAAGTAGTACGAGTAACTACTGACTTGATAGTAAGCATGTTTTACAACAGATGACTTTTCATGAATATGATGAGGTGGCTGGTTGGCAAGTGCTCTCTGGTGTGGTTAGCTCCTTTCTTTCCTACTGTCAAACATGTCTGTCATCCTTATATCTCTCCTCCTTTTTTGTGTTTGTTACTCTCTAGTAACACCTTTAATCTTATGACCTAAATAAATATATGTTGCAAGTGCTATAAAACTGATGCCAAATCAAAAGAATATATGGAAAAATGGGATCCCACAAGCTTGTTGTTCTATTACACATGTACTGGAAAAGTGGTGTAGAAAGGCTCTTTCTTTTCACTACTTTCCTCCACCTTTCAGAATAAAATGACAAACGACCCAAGACGTGTAGAAAAAGTTGTAAGTGCTGTGTATATTTGCCAAAAAGATCATCAGTTACAATCGGTTACAGCTGAGAAAGAGCAAGAATGACGGAGATAGTCCAACAAAAATGGCTCATTCTAGCCACCTAGTTCCTTTTGAATTCGGTCAAGTGAAGAATCAAAATGCCTTCAAGAAACAAAAATGTAGTTGTGGATCATTAAAAAAATTTTGAAAGCTGAGCGCTTGGCTTAATGAATGAGAGGAAAGAGATGAAAAAAATTAATAAAGATACATTGAAGGAAGTTTCACATCTACACATCTGTAATAATTGAAATTATATTGTATAGTTGTTCTACACCTCCGTAGACATTATTCATTATGTAGACCATTTTGGACCTGCCTGTTAGGGCCAACCCGAGCTGAGAAAGAAATAACATCCCACCCAACAGATGTCAGGGCCAGCCTGAGCGGAGAGGGAAACAACATCCCAGCTGGTGGACTTAATATTTAATTTTTTTTATATTTTCCACACGCAAATCGAACTCACATTTATATCCTCTTTTTTATGTAAGAGTTTTTATGCCTCAATTGACTCAATTTAGTTTATTAAGATCATTTAGGAGTCGGGTCTCCAAACCTGCTTGTCGGCGCCGACCCAGGCTGATAGGGACACAGCATCCCAACAGAAAGATTGAGCTACTTGATAAGTATTTTCTCCCCACTTAGGAATTGAACTCGCATCCTCTGTGGGTGACAGCAAAGCATCTAAATGCTACTGCACCACAGACACCACTTCAGATTCTGTAAGTCTGAGCATCCTTCTCAAGTGTGACGTTCCACTATTGGACAATTAGTATTGTGGACATTGTATATATATTTATGGCTGTGTTTTGGTCTATTCATTTACACATACCACTCCCACCCTCCTCCTCAACTCGTGGATGGTGGGTGGTTGGCGGGTGCTCTGGTGTGGTTGGCTTCTTCTTTCCTATCAAACATCTATCCTCCTTATCCCCCCTTCTTATTTTTTTTATGTTTGTTACTCTCTTGTAACACCTCTAATCTTCTGGCGCTCATATGACCTTGTGCAGTTGCGAGGGCCGTAAAACCTCGACTAAAACCAAAAACAACTAATGGATGGTTGGTAGGTGCTTTAGTGTCCTTTGCTCCTTCTTACTAATCTTACCCATCAAACATTGACTCTCCTTATCTCACTCTCACCTCCTCCTTTTCTTTGTAAGTTACTGTCTGGCAACATTCAGCACTTCTGCGACCTATTTGTGTGGTTAGAGCCTTAAAACTCTTACAAATACTAAACCCCAGGTTCCCCATATGAATTTTATTACTTTTTATTTATGAAAGCTCACATTCATTAAATTAGTGTGGGGTCCAACTGTACCATCTCTCTCTTTCTGTAACATCCATGGAACAATGGGATAACAGGACAAAGATGAAATAAAATGGAAAAAACACAAAAGCAGTGACTGGCTTCTCATGACATCTTTTATTTTATATTAAGTCCACACCCAAGATGTAGATTGAGTAAAGGGTAGTTCTAACAGAAGATTAAAATTAATTTTTTAAATTTTTTAATATTTTTTTTTTGGGGGGGGGGGGGGGGGGGGGGGGTTCAGAAGGCAAAAAAAAAAACGAACCAAAAACTTAGGACAGTGGGTCAGAAGAGAAGTATGGTGTACCACAACCCCCCTTAAATACTCCAATCACCTGTGCTAAGCTGTCTGTAAACATACATGTAGTAGAATATTACACAAAGCTCTAATACTCAGAATAAAACAATGTTATCACAGTCAGGGGCCGACTTTCATAATTGGCATTCGCTTTAGTTTTAGCCTTAAAAAGCATTGTCCACATTAATAAAACTTCTTCATGCATAAAGCGTGCACTGGGACACTTGCATTGATTTACAAAACTTGACACAGATGATAATCAGTACAGAAAAGAACGGTCTTGTTGAAAATGAAACTACCAAAATCACAGCACACTTGAAAGCAAGGTTGGGTTCTGAAAGGCAAGGCATGGAATTTTTTCATAACTAGTTGGCGACTGTCATACAATTACATATATATAACTTGTGCCTTATCCTTGGCTCAACCTAGCGTTTGCCAGGACTGTCAGCAGCAGAATATCAATAGCAGTAACAGATGAAAGAGAAACAAAAATTTACAAAAATGATAAAGCCAAACAAAATATTGACTAGCCACATGAACTTCAACTGACAATAAAAAATTCATTAACATTTGAAACTGGAAGACATGTCCAGCATCCGGGATTTAAAGATGTACCAGAAAAATGAGCAGCAAATTGGGGATAAGAAAATGACACATGCAGTATGTACCAGAATGTATATCATATTATGCCAATGATGAATGCTGCCTTTTTGAACGAAGCACAGTGCAAAAACGCTTCACACTTACAGTATGCTCGTATTATAATATATATTGACTGGCATTTTGAGAAAATAACATTTCAAACATTTTGATTCAAAATTTGTGAGCTGCACAGGAACAAAATACATTATTGTACCAGCATCTATGGTGTAGTGGTTAGGCACTTCCCTATTACATGAGGAAGACCCCAGTTTGATTCCTGTGAGGGGAGGATTATCCTATGATCTAAATTGTGTCAACAGAGGTGAATTTTTAAAAAACCCAACAATTCAGCAGATAGCCAGTTTTGTTAACTCATTAAATTAACCCCAAAGGATAAAGCAGACATGGGCCCATATGTCCGATCAGTAGCAGGCTAGAGGCAATGTTACAGCACATGTCAAACCATCATACACAAATTCCACAAACACAAAATTTCATACTTCATAATGGGCACATTGCTAATGTTTCCTACCTTTTTAAGGTTAAGATGAAAAACAAAATAGAAAAATCCACATGAATATGTTATGCTTCTTTTTTTTTTTTTGTAAGTGCCCCAGGTTGATTTAAAGCGATGTTGATGAAGGACCAGAATCTGCATCCTCCACCAGTTTGAGTTAGTTTATGTAGACTTTCTCGTCCAGAACTCGATCTTCTGGACACATGTTAGATCATTTTTTTTCATGGTTTTTAGTTTTAGTAGAGGTTTTACGGCGCTCGCAACTGCATAAGGTCATATGAGCGCTAAGGGGTGGATGTCAATAGAGATGTCTTTTTAGGGAATCAGACTTACTCTGCTCACCTCTCTAGCTTCAACAGCACTAAGTCTGCTTAGACTATCAAGGCACCCCTGAAATAGTGGGTCACAAATTATTTTCCTTTATCATTCTTTGTTAAAATTAACAGAATCGCATAATTTCATATTTTTGGGCTCAGTTTGCATAATTTTAGAATTAAAAAAAAAAAAAACCCACTGGGACAGGTACGGCCTAAAGAAACTTCAGTCATTAGCATCGCCCGGGGGGGGGGGGGGGGGGGGGGGGTTTGATCAAGTAAAGTGCACCCAGTCCTCTGTAAGGAACACATTAATATGAGTCATGACACAGTAGAATCAGGCACTCGTCAATTTTTGGGCATGTGGAGTTATTAATATTGGTATCATTTTAAAGCTTGTTCATTTGCATTGCTTTAAATTTTTTTAAAATACCCATCTATAGATCATGAACAGAAGTCGAGATATTTGTGATGAAGTGAAGAAGGTATGAGTCGTCTGGATTCAGTGGTAATTTATCCAGAAAATGGCGACTAAAGTTTGGTCTCCTTAGTTTGAAAGTCCTTGGAAACTGAAAATTTACATTTTTTATGCCTTAAATAAGTGTTTTTCTGTAAAATCCACACATGGAAATGTGTTTTCAAATGTACTTAAAAAGCGTTGAGCAAAATTTTAAAATATTTATACAAATTGCCAAACCATCAGAAAAACGCTGGTTTCTTCGATTTCATTATTTTTCTAGGCACCTGATTTCACCACGATACCTCGCATATTATCATACATATCATCTGCACTTATCTGAAATTGTCAGATGACAAACCAAAACCCAAAATGATACTGCTTGCCAGTTTTGGTGAGTAAACAATTAATGCTGCACTGCATTTGAAGAAAAGATCTCAATAATTTACAAACCCTAAACGTTTACAAAAATTATAAATATAAAACACTTAAAATATTTTTCTTATATTATTTATATTTAGATAAATTAAGAGGAGGGTTTTGATCTTACAAGTCCAACTGGGGCTGACAGGGATGAAACGTCTCAGTCAGCAGAAAGACCGTGGTAATCTATAAAAATTCTCCCCAAACTTTTTTTCCCTTTTCTTTTGTTTTAGTACATGTAGAAGTTTTAACGGCGCTCGTGACTGCATAAGGTCAAATGAGCGCCAGAAAATTAGAGGTGTGACAAGAGAGTAACAAATAAAAAAGAAGATGGGGAGATAAGGACGATAGATGTTTTATAGGAAAGAAGAAGCAAACCACACCAGAGCGTCCACCAACCACACACACCCTTTTCTTACAGACTTCCCATCTCATACTTATTATAATTAAATTAACTAAAAACTATAAATATAAAGCATGTTTATGGCTTTCATTTCTCTGGAGACTGTTTTGATTGGATCATATCAAACAAGAAAGCAAAGTAGCAATACATCAAGTATTAAGACAAAGCAAAGTAGCAATACATCAAGTAATAAGACAAAGCAAAGTAGCAATACATCAAGTATTAAGACAAAGCAAAGTAGCAATACATCAAGTATTAAGACAAAGCAAAGTAGCAATACATCAAGTATTAAGACAAAGCAAAGTAGCAATACATCAAGTATTAAGACAAAGCAAAGTAGCAATACATCAAGTATTAAGACAAAGCAAAGTAGCAATACATCAAGTATTAAGACAAAGCAAAGTAGCAATACATCAAGTATTAAGACAAAGCAAAGTAGCAATACATCAAGTATTAAGACAAAGCAAAGTAGCAATACATCAAGTATTAAGACAAAGCAAAGTAGCAATACATCAAGTATTAAGACAAAGCAAAGTAGCAATACATCAAGTATTAAGACAAAGCAAAGTAGCAATACATCAAGTATTAAGACAAAGCAAAGTAGCAATACATCAAGTATTAAGACAAAGCAAAGTAGCAATACATCAAGTATTAAGACAAAGCAAAAGTGAGCAAAGTCGCTCCCTCAGAATTACAAAGTTTTATCTGCTCAGTAGGCCTTCCTAGTTTTGAAATATGCAATTCTTTAAAATGTCTTGATTAGGACTTCAAATTATCTTAACATTTGATAAAGCAGATAGAGCATTTGGTTTCTGACTCATGGTCTTAGTACGTGTAACTCAAAAAAGCCAAAAATGTCAGATAAAACTTAGTATTTCTAAGGTAGAGAAGTGATTATCATCAGTAAAAATTAAAAACACTTTGAAGTTTCGCTACAGAAATTATAAGCGTAGAAAAAAACAACAACAATCATATGAATTTTGTACAAACATATTTGATTAAAAAATAGGTAGTATCAAATTTGACCATGTGCATTTTAAAAGTCTGTTTTCATGTTATTATTACACTAAAAGAACATACTATTGTAGGCCACCAAAAATAAAATAAGTACAATGTATAAAAAAAACCCCAAACTATAACATTAATTTAATAAGGCCATCCTGTGTAGAGCAGATTCACATCATATGTTCCTTAATGTTTTGACAGTGTGCCTTCCATTTTGCAGAGTGACACATGATGTGTTCTTTCTATTTTCACATCTATCATCAAATAAAAGTTAAAATTTGCATCTTTCAAACACAGATTTATCATTGTTTGCAACGTACCATTATCTGACTTACCATCTACACACTAAAACACTTTTAACTCATTTTGATGAGTGCTTTTTTGCCAGCCAGTTCTGCCTCCCTCTTCACACCCAACTCATTCTAAATATATTTTAGACAGGCATACTAATTTCTCAACAAGATAAGAAACATATGGATAAAATAAAAGTTACACGCTCCTGGGGAAAAAAAATTAAATGAGGAAAGAGCAGAGGGACAGAAGAAAAAAATAGGACCCATCAACAGTTCTCCAATCCCCTGGCCTTAAACTGTCTCACCATGAAAACTGTAGTGTGTACAACTTTTGTCAGAGCTTTTTTTTTCAACAGGTCTTTTAAAACAGTATTGGCTTGAAGGGCATAAAGATAAGTTTAGTATGAGGGTTACAGCAGTTGCAACACAGGAAGGTCATATAAGTGCTGAAAACTGGAGTTGTTACAAGAGAGTATCAAACACAAAAAAGACGGAGGAGAGATCAGGACAATAGATGTTTGATAGGACAGAAGGAGCAAACCACACCAGACCACCCTCCAACCACCAGCCATATTAGGATTAATAATAATATCAACTATGAAGCATACTAATATAAGAAGATAATTTACAATTTAATCTTTAAAGTTTCACTCTTCACTCATGTGAAGTCTTATATTCAATACAGAAATTGAACAATTTTTGTCGTAATTAATAATAACCACTGAACAAAGAACCGACTTTCAAAGGCTTGGTGAAATATACACAACAAAATCCATCACCATAGTACTTTGCTTTCCCATGTTTCACATCAATGAAATCTGACAACTGATGGAGCTGTGACCTCTCTATGTCGCACAACTGCAAAATGTCAAAGTTTGTCTCCCTTGACTCGATGCCTCTGGCCGTTTTCACAGTACAGTGGCAACTTCTACCCGTACCAGAGAACTGAGCGTGCGGGAAAATCTCTGCCAGTCCCCCACCCTCGGACAGATCTGACATATCTGCGGAGGTGTCACCCTCAGACGTTGCTTCACTGACAAATGGATCACCACTCTCGAGATTTTCGCCTCGGTTGCTTTCGTCTTGCTCTTCTTTACGTGGAGATTGTTTGGTTTTCCTCTTGGTCTGTTTCGCAAGCCTGCCCTTTTTCTTCCCCCTCCTGACAACGCTAAACCCATCTCCTTCATCTTCCCCTTCATGGCAGTTACTGCTACCAGCAGGCAAGACTGAAGTATTACTGTAAAAACCCCTGGCTCCTTTTGCCCAGTCCCGCTCCTCCGGGCGGTCAAACAAGGGCATCTGGTTCTCTCCCAGTGACACACGAATGCTCAAAGTTCTCCTAGTAATGACCACGGCAGTGATGGTCAAACAGAAAGACTTCCCGCAAGCAGCCTGCACGTCCCTACGGTTGTGGTATGTAGTGGACCCTGGTACTTTTCCCCGGGCACAGAAGCGAGACGTGCAGTGGAGGAGGGGGCTGGACTGTGCAGCATGTGAGAAATACTCTGTCAAAATGCCTTGGGCAGTCTCTGTCACGGAAAAAGAAGAAAAGAAATTCAATGAGATACAGTCAAATGTACATTTTAAAACAGCTAAAACAGAGGTATAAGAATTGATACAATACAGTTTTGTGTTCGTTTCAGTTTTTGTTTAAAAAGGGTAGCATGAACACATTGACTATCTACAGTAGTTTAAAAGAAAGAAAAACTTACTGAAAAACTGAACCTCATTCAGATTTAAACACAGTTTTCATAAATATCAATTACCTAAACAGCTCCCTTATCAAAGATAATTCATCAGCTGTCAGTGAATCCAGTATCAGTTATATAAAATTTGAAAGTATTTAATGACACAAATTAAGAGGCAAAATGTAGTCAGAAATTAGTAAATAAAACAATTCCCCCATCCTACCTAGCCTACCATACAAAACATGTCTCCCCCAACTTGTGAGTCCATAAAAGGAACACATTTTGGTTCGTGCCATAAAAAAAAGATCAGCTAGGTAAGTTTTAATATTTTTTTCTACTTCCCAAAACAGTGTGTAGAGCAATTTTCTTGAATCATACAATGTCAACAAATGTATAAAAGACTTTATTGAACAAGAAGACCTTCCTTCAATACGAAAACAATTCCTATTGCAACGGAGGGATTTCAAATCTCCACGTTTTTCCCCATCTCTATTTTATGCATTGTAACTTCTCTCAACATGATAGAAATTCTCTGGTCCCATGAAGTTTAGTGTTATCAGGGTTTTACTGAATCAGATGCAATGTAAAATATGGTTCCGTTCACTCTGCTATAAGGCTCTCAGTCAGACCCATAGTAAAAAACGTGTGGATTCCATTTATGCCAGCTCCAGTCTGACAGTATCTGTGGGAAAAATCGCTTTTAATTTTTGCTCACCGCATTTTGAGATGCAAATTGAGAATCTGATAATATATCTATGCAATCAGAGTGAAGTTCTTCCTCATTGCATAGAAGACGTGTGGATTTATTTTTTACTTTTAGTATGAGTGTTGCAGCACTTGCAACACAAATCGGTCATATAAGTGCCAAAGAATAGAAGCCTTACTAGAGAGTATCATACATGTAAAGAGATGAAGGAGAAGAGACAAGGATGATAGATGTTCGATGAGAATGAAGGAGCAAACCACACCAGAACATCTGCCAACCACCCAGATATTATTAAGTGAGTTTGATTCTAACATGATATGAGGAAGTATTCTACTGAGTATACATCTGTCTGATGACGATGTTTAGCATGGTCAAAGCAGTACATCTCCTAAAATGATCAAAATTGTGTTGATAGAGGATACAAAAAATGTACTATCATTATCATCATTTTTTAATGCATCTACTTGGGAGTACTTGGACAGGGCTTACTCTATCAAAAACCCAAATAGAATAATTGGACAGGGTTCAAAATGAGGTAATGCGTACTGTCCTTGGTTGCCACAGAGACACTCCAATTGTTTGTCTAAGACATATACTTGGACTCTCCAGTATACGAGTAAGACAGAAATTAGCTCTGGTTAAGATGTACCTGTAAGTTATGGAAATGGAAGGACACCCACTTCACCCAGCGATCAAGCAGGACAGAGGGACTTGAATAAAGAGAAGTCAATCTTGGATGGCACAGGCAGAAAAGTCTCTAAAGAAGGTGTGTGAGTTAGATGATATAAATGATGGCAGTGAGTGGATTCAAGTTGCATAAAAGGCTGCACACAATTTGACACAAGTCATCATTGGTGTAAAGAAGGGAGATGTACTGGAGGTGGCAGGACCAGCAGACCAATAACTCCACATGCCCAAAAATTGACGAGCCCCTGATTCCACCACGTCAATAAACATACTTTTTTTCTCTCTCTTAAAGAGTAATTTTACCGTTTATAGGACTTGCGAATATACTTATTCTCACTGACTCACCTTCATCAATAAGACTGGGCTGCACATGCAATTCTTGAAGCAAGTCCCTCTTCAAAGCTGGAAACTTTTCCTGGCACTCCATGAACAAACTTGAGCAAAATCTCGACAGTTTCTGAGACATCTTGCCATTCAGGAACCAGCCATAGTATGAGGGAATGATATCATCAAAAGAGTTTACTTTTCTCTGCAAGACTTCAAGAGGCACTCCATGCTTGTTCCTTTTATGAAGTTCACGAGCGTTCTTTTTCCATGGAGTCTTTGGCTCTACAAGAATGACCACATAACCGCATCTGTTTGCTAGTGATAAATAAAATTTCATTTCCCACTTTTTCACGTTAGTGTTGTCGACGATCACTACTGGTGTGCCTTTGTGACACGCCTCTTTCACTTTCTGCTGACACGTACTGTGGGCGCTGCTGAGCAATTTCTCATCAAATTCATACTCGCCATCCTCTGTAAGGAAAAAGTTATCAGCCGAACACACAACTGCACGAGTGGCGTATAAATTTTTGATTGTGCAAACAACTGTAGATTTTCCCGACCCAGAAACGCCCCTCAAGACAAACATCACCCTTGAGTCTGAATTATTTACGTATCTCACTGTCTCTCTGTTTGTAATGAAGGGAAAGTTGAGAAAGTTGATATTGGCACCAGGGGGTATAGCTGTGGAGGTGTCTATAGGTTCTGGTTCTACTGGCAGTCTCTGACTCTGAGCCACACGAGTCTGTGAGAAATGTTCTCGCACTTCGTCTGTGGCAGCAGAAGCAGGAATGTTGAGCTCAAGGCCCAGTTCTGTCAGGCCAAGCACTAGCTCCTGTGAAGAGAGAGAAGAAAAGCCCTTTTCCTTTATATTTACGTTTGTAATCTTTCATTGCAATTACAGTACAGTTACAAAAATTTAAACTGTGCTGCCATTTAAATTATTATTACACACACACACATATAATTAGCGAAATGATAAAACACTAAAATTATTGGTTGTGACGAGAGATGAAGAATAAATGGCATTCTGTTTGAGGGTTACTGTTAAAGTATTGATCTTTAGGTGTTTGTTTTTTTCATGTGCACAGAGAATTAATTATAATAAAGCTTCAATACTCTCGTACTATGGAGCTGTCACACTTGATCCTTTCAGTCTCCTTTTTTTAAACTTAAGGGGAGACGTACATTCCCGGAAAAATTTTCTAAACGAATGACTTTTATTCAATTTCATGTAATTGTGCAAGAAGTTCATAGGTAAATAGGATGTACTAGGGGTGAATTTGTTCAATTTTTCTTCTGTGACGGCCATCTTGGATTTTCAAACCAGTTTCTTAGTGCAGACGAATTTCATTGTAAATATTGAATTATCAGCCTGAGTACAAACCTATATGAAGTGGGGATCTATGAAAGGATTTTGACCTATCTTTAAAACTAAAAAAGTGAGCCCAAAGTCTTTGGACCCCCTAGAGTCAGTGGACGAAATTTTGGGGTACATATTACAAAAAAATTGAATATTTCCTCAAGTTACCAATATTTCCCAATTCCCTTTCATAGATCCCCAGAATTGATCTTAAAGCACATGTACATCAAATTTGAAGTTTCTAGCTTCTATAGTTTTTGAAAACTCTTTGCACCCTCGAGGTCACATATGTCAAAAAGTAGATTTTGAGAAAAACAGAAAAAACAGGGATTTTTTAAAGGATTTTTAGAGCAATTTGCACTTTTCAAACGCCCTTTTAGGTCATTTAGGGTGTTTTTTCAACAGTTTCTTCATTTTGATTCGATAGAACAGATGTCAAAGGATGTTTTTCCGCCAAAAACAAAAGTTGGATAGTTTGAAAAATTGTATCGATATTGCCTTGGATCGCCGACCCGGGTCTTCCCTTAAAAGTAAAGTCACTTCCAAACGTATTTATATTGTCTTGATGTAATAGAATCAGGCGCTCATCAATTTTTGGGCATGTGGAGCTATTGGTATCATCTTAAAGCTATTTCAGTTGTCTTGCTATCAGAGGAAAAAATGCCCATCTTGAATAGAAGTCAAGATATTTGAAATTGAAGAAGGTGGGTTCGCCTTGTTTCAAAAGTAGAATTAGCGAGAAAATGGCCGCCAAAGTTTAGTTATTTCCATAGTCTGATAGTCTGTGGAAAATGAAAACTTACTTTTTTGTGCCTTTAATCAACGTTTTTCAGTAAAATCCACCCAGAAATGTGTTGTTAATTGAACAAAAAAGGTGTTAAGCCAAAAAGCAAAATTTATATTTATAAGAATTGCCAAACTGGCAGAAAAATGCCAGTTTCTTCTATGTCATTATTTTGACGAAATCAGGCGCTCGTCAAAATTATGAAATTGAAGATATCAGCATTTTTACGCTGTTTTGGCAATTTTTATCGATTTTTGGGGGGCTCAACACCATGTGCATGTATGACCATTTGAAGACACATTGTTATCATGTGTGTATTTTTCTGAAAAAAAAGCTGATTTAAGGCACACAAATTATGTCACTTTTCAGTTTCCAAGGACTCTCAAGCTATGGAAATCACCAAATTTTATCGGCCACTTTCTTGATAACTTTATTTTGAAACCAGGTGCCCCCACCTCGTCCAATCTCAAATATCTCAACTTCTATTAGAGATAGATGGGTATTTTTTCTCTTCGTAAATATAGACAAATGAACAGGCTTTTAAAGGATAATACGAATAACTCCACATGCCCAAAAATTGCCGAGCCCCTGATTCTACCGCGTCGAGACACATTATAGGCCTCTATGCATTTCGCTACCCCAGAATTATAAAGTTCTATCTGCTCAGTACCTAATTTTGAGAAATTTGACGTAAAAGTAAAAGATTTTGAGTTTCACAACATGTTAAAAAGCTTTTTCAAGCAATATTTTCATACCTTGATTCATCATCATTGCCTTTCTCACCCTGGGTCAGGATATAGGCCACGAACAAACACTCTCCACCTTTCCCTATCCTGGGCTAGTCGCTTGATGTCACTCCACGTCTTCCCACTTTTCTGTACATCCATTTCTGTGACTTTTCTCCAGGTTCCCCTTGATCTTTTACCCTGTGGGTTCCAATCTAACACTTTTCTTGTTATGCAGCTGCCTGACTTCCTGAGAGTGTGTCCAATTTATCGCTAACGTCTTCTTCACACCTCATCTCTGACCGGGCTCTGTCTGGTTCTTCTTAATATAATACTTCCTCGTCTGTCCATTTGATCCTCAGCAGCCTCCTATGAACCTGGATCCTCTTTATGCACGTATGGGATGCGTTCCAGGTCTCACATCCATACAACAAGACTGACTTCACATTTGAGTTGAAAATTCTAAGCTTTGTTCGTAATGAGATGTCCCTGGTCCTCCAAATCCTGCTCAAAGAAATAAATGCAGCCTGTGCCTTTCCAATGTGGGACTTTATTTCAGCACCTGTACCTCCCTCTCTGTAAATTATACTCCCAAGATAGAAGGATTCGACCTCTTCTAGTGCGTTTCCTTGTAATGTGACCTGCTCCTTTCGCAGTGCATCTATCCTTAGGACTTTCGACTTTCCGGGGTGGATCCTCAATCCAACAGACTCTGATAGGCTGTTTAAAATTGTTGTCTTTGCTTGCAACTGTTCCTGAGTGTGAGCCAGAAGCGCCGCCAAGTAATCTGCAAAGTCCAGACCGTCCAACTGTGTCCATGGGGTCCACTGTACACCGTTTCTGTGTCCTCTGGTGGTTTCCTTCATCAGCCAGTCGACTGCCAATATGAAGAGGGACGGTGATAATAAACATCCCTGTCTCACACCAGTCTTGATGTCAAAGTTGTCAGTGAGCTGGCCATCATGTACAACCCTGCAACTTGTCTCTTCGTACATGCTCTTGATGAGGTTCACCAATTTCTGTGGGATCCCGTGGTGTCTCAGTATCTTCCATAGTGTTGCTCGGTCTATACTGTCAAGTCTTCTCATAGTCAAGGAAGATGACAATCAGCTGGGAGTTCCACAATAATCCTCAGCGTGGCAATCTGGTCGGTGGTTGAGCGATTTTTCCGGAAACCAACCTGTTCATCCCGTAATCTTGGATCCGTTGCTGTCTTGATTCTCTCCAGAATGATTCTGTTGAAGACCTTACCTGGTATTGAGAGAAGAGTGATCCCTCTGTAGTTGCTGCAGTTGCTGAGATTCCCCCTTTTTTGGAAGCTTCACGAGGTGTTTTTCTTTCCAATCCTTTGGGAACATGCTCTCATTCCAGATCCTGGTAAACAGTGGGAGGAGGATGTCTGCCGTCACATTGGCATCTGCTTTTAGGGCTTCAGGTGGAATCTGGTCAGGACCAGCCGCTTCCCCTTTGTTCAGCTTCTTAATGGCATCCAGAATCTCTTGTTTTGAAGGAGCATCACAGCAGATAGGTAACTCATTTCTTGCTGGCAGGATGTTTGGCGGGTTACTCGGTGGTGGTCTGTTCAGGAGACTGTTGAAATGCTCTACCCATTGTTTGGACAGAGCTTCCTTTCCAAAAATGGTTTTCTCCTCTTGGTCCTTTACTGGTATTTCAAGTTTCCCGTATTTTCCAGAAAGTGTCCTCGTGGTCTGGTAAAGGATTCGCATGTGCCCTCCTACCGCTGCTTCCTCTGCCTTCTCTGCCAGCCTGTTCCTGAATTCCTCCTTGTCTTTTCTTAGTGGTTTCTTGACATCTTTAGCTGTTGTCCAGTACTTCTCCAATGCATCCGCTCTTGATCCTCTTGTCCTACTTGCATTCGCTTCTGCCTTCAGCTGTCTTTTTGTCCTAATTAAATCCAGTGAGTGTTGGCTAATCCATTCCTTGTGCTCTTATTTCTTCACACCGAGTACTTCTTGACAGGCTGATGTAAAGACTTCTTTGACCTTGTTCCAGTGTGTATACACCTCCCTGTCTTCCTCACCAAGATCCGCCAAGGGTTGAAATCTGTTCCTCAACTGCAGTTGAAACTCCTGTTTCTTGTGTCTATCTAAAAGACTTACTTGGAACTTCATTCTTTTTGTTCCTGTTCTGGTTCCATGTTTTTTTAGACGAAGCTTGAGTTTTGCTAACAGCAGAAGATGATCTGATCCAACATCTGCCCCTCTCTGTACTTTGACATCTTCCAGTGAACGCCTGAACCTACGAGAGATACAAAAATGATCGATCTGGTTCTCTGTCACTCCATCTGGTGATACCCAAGTAGCCTTGTGGATCCTCTTATGGGGAAAAACAGAGCCTCCTATGACAAGACTGTTGAAAGCACAGAGATTTGCAAATCGCTCACAGTTCTCATTCATTTGTCCCAGGCCATGTTGTCCCATGATTCCCTCGTAACCTACGTTGTCCTGACCTATCTTGGCATTAGCATCTCCCATTATGATGTTGACATCTTTCCTTGGCAGTTTGTCGGTGACCCCCTGGAGCCGGCAGTAAAAAGCATCCTTGTCATCATCCGAAGCATTGTTTGTCGGGGCGTAGATCTGTACTATGTTCATGTTGATGTTCTTACTTCTGGTAGTGAAAGAAGCCATGATGATCCTTTCCCCCTGTGGTTTCCATCCTCTAAGTGACTTCTGCGCATACTTCCCTCCCAGAATATAATATTTGTTCCCCCGAGCTGAGCTGCTTCTGTCCAGACTGTATCCAGTGGGTTTCACTGACTCCTAGTATGTGCAGCCTGTATCTTTTCATCTCTTGTGTCACTTGAGAACTCTGTCCTGCTTCATACATGGTGCGAACATTCCACGACGCAATCCGGAGAGACTTGTTTGACAGAGATGGTTTCGGGTCAGAAGAGTCCTTTCGGCTTTGTCCGCTGTCCTTCATTGTTCCTGCTGATGCAGAAGCTCCTCCCCGTCTCCCAAGATGGAAAAATTGTAAGGCATGTTTGTTCGTGTTTCTATAACTTTCCTTTTTTACTGGGTCGGGTAGTTGGCCTCCGCAAACTGTTACTTTTCAGGTGGCCAGACCTATGCACCTTTAGTCACCTCTTATGACACGCAGTATCACGGCAGGTGCATTCTTTACTCCCCCATAGTAAAATTATGGGGCCACCCACCTGCAGGGGCGATATCTTGATTAACGACTGCAAATAATCGTACAACTTTAAATTATTGATATCAATAGAGCAGAAGAGCATTTGGAGTCTGACCTCAAGGTCTTATTATAGTAAATTATAGTAATTTAAAACAGCCAAAAATGCGCGATATAATTTATAACTGAATAATTTTCTGAGGTAGTGAATTTGACAAGAATGCAGGCAGAGGCCTTATTAATGTTCCCTGTCAAAACTTTTACACAAGTGGCTATTCTCACTCCTGGTGAGAATAAAAATACGATCGACCTCTCACCTCCGGTAAGACTTGCCAGCGTCGGCTATTCTCACCTGGTGTGAAACAAGACCTGTTTTTCCGAATTTCTGAAAACTGTCTACGGTGTGGATGATTAAACTGACAAAAACAAAGGACAAAAATAAGGTTATTGCACAAAAGTAAACTACTAATTTGGTCATCTACAAAGATGTTACGTTTATTATTTCACTTATTAAATCGAATTGAGCCGAAATACTCCGGTTGCCATTTTGTTTTGCCTGGAAGTTCTCGCTACTCCTTCTCTCTCCCAATCTGTTTCTCCCCCTCCCCCTCCCTCTCTATCACTGCCTGCAGACAAAATTTTTCACGCTTTCAACACACAAGAGCGCTGGAACGTATATTTACACTGGTATATATATCACACTAAACGCACACCGGGTGAGAATAGAGGTGGCCAAAACTTACCGTACACTGTGTCACCAATGCTATATATATATATTATATTTAGACTCGAGACTGACTGATATGCTAACAGTAATTTTAATAGAAAAGCGAAGCCATTTCATTGAGCTTATTATGTAGATCAAGGCCTGTGTGTACAATAATATATTCTTCACATTTCATTCCTGGCTGGAAGGCTACTTTAAAATTTTATACCATACTACCATACGTTGTAGTTGGCCTACCTGCAAACATTTTCCATCCTGTGTCTTCGACTCTGCACACTTCAGATCCAACGATGAACTTGTCAAGACTGGGACAGTAGACACAGTAAATGCTGCATCCATTGTGACTTAACTTTTACTTGTTGCCTGTACAGGAAAAAATTATCGAAGTGACTATATTTCTCCAAACGTTCGGGAAAATAAACTTGAACTCTATTTCTCCGAACGGTTTCCGATCTCAAGATTTTTCGGTTATTTGCGAGATTTACGCGTCATCTTTCATTCTGCCATTTTGCGAAGAAGCATTTTTAGCATCATATTCAATTTCTAGAGCAAGAGATTTTTAAATGTCTGAATATTCAGAAATTTCAGTTGCGCATGTTCCCGACTAAATTTTATACTTCATTTTCAAAATACCTTCAAAAGGTACAGCGTAAGACTAATCGACCTTGGCAGTAACCTATTTTGTGTAAATTTATTAGTCATCCAGCAAAAAAATAAAGTCCTTCAAGATGAAAAAAAAATAAAAATCCTCCACCCCCCATCCCCAGGCCCCATTCACACCTTAGCCTTAGACCTACACAGACACACACACACACACACACACAGGCCACTCCATTCGCAAAATAATTAATATCAACAAATCTTGAGAACTGAAACCGAAAATAGAGTTCGAAAGTTTATTTTCCCGAATGACGAATGTTCAGTCCAGAGCCGGCCAAAAATTATAACTTTGTAACTGAGCAAAAACAACAAAGCTATAGACAGATCTATACCTTAATCTAGATTCTAGAATAAGAAGTAGAATCTAGATCGAGTTAGTCTATTACTAAACTAAACCTGCCCAAGCGATGGGGGAAAATCATAACAAAATGTCACATGATGATGTGTGACAATTTTTACAAACCTTTTTACAATTAGAAATATTTAATCAACATCAAATGACAGATCTTGAGTCTCAAACCAGATTTTCAAGATTCCAGACCTCCTTCTCATGATTCTAGAGGTCTAAAATCCACGTAAAACTTTACTCATTTCAACAGGTTGACGCAACACAGCTGATTCATTTTCGGTGTAGAACTGAAGAGCTAAAGTGTTGGGAATCGCTCGCTGTGTCTCCTGACAACACAATAGAGAGAAGAGTGAGAATATCGATTTGACTGCCAAAACTATTCGAACATGATACAAGCGAGCTATTCGAAAAGGTCGACTCTTCTCTAGATTAATGCTCGATTCTGTATCACAGGCTCGTTCTTGGAATAATTCGACTTTTATTATTTATAATAATATAATAGATCTAGCTTGGCTGTACACAAACAACGGTTCTATCTGTAATAGAAGTAGAAGTGTAGTCGATTAATTAGGAATGATTATTATTTTACACCACCATTGACACATTAATTTAGATAATTTAGGAAGAAGACTGCTTTTATAACCCTTATCTAGGCTGGATACGATGCAACCAAGGAGTTTAGAACTCCTTGGATATAACACAACGTAGGGGAAAAATCAGACATAAACACAGACATCCCAAGCAGGAATTCTACAGGACTAAAAATGTCTTTCGTGTAGGGTAGCGAGTATCCGAACCATCAATCAAGATATAGAATAGGCTCCAAAACTGGGTAATCCAAACACACTAAACAGTCTGGAACTCTGTTTCAGAGGAAGAGATTCATGTAGATAAAAGGGGGAGGGGGAAGACAGACAGAGAGAGTGAAGGAGAGAGAGAGAGAGAGAGAGAGAGAGAGAGAG
>NW_004797945.1:264307-280159 GCF_000002075.1 Aplysia californica | reverse complement strand
GGCATTAACATCTTGAGTTCTTATGGGTTCTTATGCACAGTAGAATTATAATTGTAAATGGGCTGATTCATCAATGTCATTCTCATAACCAGGGCCGCGTTAACTAAGTGCGGGGCCCTAGGCTGTCCATGAGCCGCGGGGCCGGGGTCCCTCGATGCTGTTGATGATGCTACTACTACCGCATTGTAGCCCCGTAGTGATGGAAAGCTATACTGTAAAACGTGATTAGATGTAGGCCTACCGGTATCCACCAATAATGTGGATTAAGACGACAACAAGCACATTTATAGATCTATTTCTGTTACAAAGTATGAGGCAGCCAAAACTTATCAGCAGCAGCCACAACAACAGCAACAGCGGTAGCATCAACATCCTTCTCATGAACATCAACAACAACAACAACAACTGTAAAAACAACATCAATACAAACAAATAACGACAACAATTCAACATGAGGACAATTTATTGGGGGGGAAAAACATTTTTTAAACGTCGTGTTTGCAAGCGCGGGCCCCCCTGAGGCGCGGGGCCCTAGGCTACAGCCTAGACAGCCTTACGGGTAACGCGGCCCTGCTCATAACTGTGCATTGACTGCAACAGGGATCTGCTGCTTTTTATTTCCTAATCCTTACTGTCATTTTTTCCCTCTACTTCTTTTGTACGTTTGTCACACTCTTGCGACCCGCTATTTCCGGGGTGCCTTGATAGTCGAAGCTGACTCTGTGCTGTAGAAGCTAGAGAGGTCAGCAGAGTAAGTCTGATTCCCTGTAAGTGTAAGGACTTCTCTGTTGACATCCACCCCTTGGCGCTCATACGACCTTCAACAGTTGCGAGCGCCGTAAAACCTCTACTAAAACAAATGCAAACATGGGCCTGTCTCGTCTGTCTTCAGTTTTGCCAGTGAGAGCTAGATGTTCATGACCTTTATGTAAATTCAAGAGTCCGGAAAACTGCATTTGTCGTTTCCCCGATTGTTTTTAACAGTGAGTGTCCCACGTGGGCTTCATTTAAGCCTCATTTGATTTCTTTTCCTTCCGCGATATTCTCAGCAGTCTCCTATGAAACCACATTTCTGTTGCTTCTATTTCATTTTCACTGTCTTTAGTGATTGTCCAACATTCACTGCCCCTTGGAAGGGTTGACTATACATACAGCAATAAAGAACTTTCACTTTGGTAGTCATTGAGATGTTTCTATTTTAGACCGAGATACTCTACAAAAAAAAATCGGTTTTCTCCGCACTCGGGAATTGAACTCGACCCCTGCGCGCGGCAGCGATCTAAGAGCCTTACCGCTACACCACAGACTCCGGTTTTGACTTGTGTGTTATCTGTGGCTTGGAGGTTGATGTGAAGACTCGTGAGTGTCAACAGAATCAGATCATCTCAGGCCAACAGTCTGTATCAAACATTGATACTTCCCCCATCTCCCCACATCACCCTGCCCCCACCCTTTTTAGGAAAAAGAAAACACAAACACAATCACAAACATGCAGACAGACATGCAGACAGACATGCAGACAGACATGCAGACACTCACACACACATACACACACACACACACACACACACACACACACACACACACACACACACACACACACACACACACACTCAGACACACACACATACACTCACACAAAACCATAATATGTTCACACATAAACACACTTGCAAGACACAGGGACAAACACTTGCACAAACATAAACGTTGAAGGGCACATGGGAAAAGAATACAGAATCATAGAGCAAAAATACTGAAAGCCCTTCAACAGTATTTATTAATGATAAAGTTTATTCCAAAATGGTGTATGTGGGCATGAAATATAAATGTATATATCTTTACGGAAAATAAAGGCAGATGCAAATTATAGCACAGAAAAGATTTTTTTTTTAAATGGAAAAGAACCCACAATCTACAGCATGTTGAAGGTGATGTCACTTGCATGAAGTCTACAATACAACGTTAAAAAGAAAAAAATGATTTTACTTTGTCCATATCATAACGAAGATGTAAAATAACTAAAAAGCTAAAAGTAAAAGAGAATAAAGACGATCATGCATAAGCACTTTTAATCTTTTCTACGTATATCGAGATAAATCTTCAAAACAATTAATTTCATTTTTGATCAATGTAAAGGAGTAAATTTGCTAATAATATGATTTGATACAAGAATATTGAAGAGTCGGTTTCTTTCATTTTTATATTGGCAAATGTGGTCAATTAAATTTCAATAAAACATTAGAATTATTCTTAAACTCAGGAATGTCCATCTTACATTATAGAAAAGCTATACCACCTTTTAGAATTATTATCGACCTATTCAAAAGTCAAACTTTTACAAACAAATGGTATTATGAGATGTATATTTACAGTGAACGAAGCAATAGTGGCTAAAAATGCCAATATACCATGTTTATAGTACTACTATATACAGAATATACAAAACAGCTGTGCTTTTTTGCATGGAAGACACTGGAATGGGAAATAATGTAACATAGCAAGGTTGAATGCGCCCTCACAGAAGCAAACTTTATACAATTTGCCAAAGTATTCTTTTCTTTTCATTATAGAAAGGGTTTTCACTTTATTTTAAAAAAGGACACACACATAATGCACAACGTAGCTTGTACCAAAAACACACATAATATGATTATTATTATTATTATAGCCCACAATAAAAAGTAAAATACCATAATTTCAGAAATCCTTAAGACTATTTCGCTATGCACAAGCAGCTTTGCAAGTACAATATTTTCCCCTACCAGCAAATTTTTTCAGCATACTGCAGCAAAAGATTTCAAATTTTGTGGGTTTTTTAAGCTGACAACAGATCATTCATGCCAAAATTTACCCAATACAACAGGGAGCCAGATGCGCCTGTCCGAATACATGAAACACATGACAGTAACTTAACCTTTGCACGGCAGTATGTAATATAAAACAAAGCAATACAAAACTTATGTTAGACAGTAATTTTGTAAAATATAACGTCGTTAGAAGAGCGAGCTGTGTTCAAATGGTTTGCAGAAAGGTTGGTCATTTCAAGTTTCTTAAGCAAATAGAAATCTCTGAATCTCAAGCTCACAGTTTTTAAAAAGTTTTTTTTTCCCACAAAAGAGTTTCAATTAATCAATATCTTCTTGAAAACCATGATTGTGTAATTTATTCCTCTTGATGACACAAGAGCATGAATGTTAAGTAGAGGGCACATCATAATACAATACTTGATGAGAACTTAGAAACTGAACATCCCATACTGAAAGGTGATGTTAAAACAGCAGGGTACCCAAATTCTTCTCTTATACAACAGAAAACTGATAGTTATACATTCTGTTGCCATCTCTGTTTTGCAGTCTTATACATAACAAGCACAGGTACCTTTGATTTCACTCCATGCAAGAACCGTTTCTTTTGACTTAATTGTACATAAATACAAACTTCAAAACAGCAGAATGTGTACAAGCAAGCATTCTTTACAGAGCTAAGGACAATCATAATAAAAATAAAAGGAAGAAAGAGACTAATGAAAAATTAGTGAATACAAAAATTGTAGTTCACAAAAATCGCAGGAATTAATAGATTCACAAGCCTTGTAACAAATACATTTTTCCAGAAAGATTTTCAAAATTGAAAGTCTTTTGAAGAATTCAAACCAGACCATTCTGTTGTTGTTGTTGTTGTTGGTTTTTTTTTACAGTGTTATCAAGTTGATTAAATATGCTGTACCGTTATTGTCTGTGACAGGTAAACAAGTGCTTGATGTTTGAATATGGCAGTCACGTTTGGTCATGTTAAGAAAATACAGATGCAGAAAATTACTGAACACCATACAGGTCATGGAGGTAGAGGAAGCATAGAAGATTTCACTTCTTTTGTTCTGGAAGACAACTGTAAAAGTGCCCCCCCCCCCCCACCCACCCCCACAAGACAGAAATAAGAAACAAAAAAATACCCCCCCTCCCCCCCAAGGAAGACCAGAACATTGACCACACCACACAATACTTTTTCTTTCTTTCCTCTTTTATCAGTATATGTAGAGCAGAAATGCAATTTTTGTCCAGTGGGTTGCTTCTGCTGTTGATACATATATATATATATATATATATATATATATATCTACATCTACATATATATATATATATATATATATATATATATATATATATATATATATATATATATAAATATAAATAAATATATCATTCTTTAGAAGGATCTATTTGATGCCGTCTAGCCAAGTTGTATAAACCCATGTTTTACCCCTGCTTTTTGTAACCCAATTCTCTTGCGTTCTATAATGGTGCAGCTGGTTGATTCAGACACAATATAACATGTCACTGGAGTTGCAGTTTTATGTGATCACCTGTGGAAGTAGGCCTACGCTTACATTAGTACAAAAGAAGCGTACACATTAAGTACAGAAAAAAAAGGCACAAAATCATATAACAATCACAAATATCGTCTAAAACATCTCAAATGTTGAAGCCATTTACAAACCTGACATGCCAAAAAAGTAAATTAAGCTAAGCCAATGCGCTCATTATGAAAGCAATATACATTTCTCAACCAAGCAGCAATCTCAACTTTAATTAGAGGGTATGCATACTCCAGCGATCTTCAACTAAGTTTTTTTGTGTCTGAAAACAGGGGACCTGTTATATAATCAAATATAAATAGGTCGTCTAATGTTGTAAAAAATAAAATTTCATGAAGTATTTTATTTTAGCTATGATCTTTTGAATTTGATAATTTAAAAAAACCCAGTACAATTACAGTCAGATCAGGCTCTTAAACAGCTGATATGATCCTTAAAAAATCAAGAAGTCATTTCATACAAAACTTATGTATTTTAACCATCAAAAGTTGAATTATGACTTATAGTACACACTGCATTGCATTTCTTTTAATAAAAAAATAACAAAAAGACACTCTTTAAAAATAATATTGCATGCTACATCAACAGTTTCAAAATGCCCAAGAATTTGAGTTAAAAAGTAGCTAAACAAAAGTACAGCATAGACCTACACCTACATTTGGCAGGAAAATATAGGCTAATTGGTGGAAAGTAAAATAAATCTCATCAAAAAAAATTTCAGTGACTAAGGGTAGACACCAAATCACAGATGACCATCAAAAATACACAATGAGGAAAAAAAAGTGAAAGCCTTAAAAGGTCATTTGATATATTTTACTGCCTACTGGCCATGTTGAGTAGAGAAAATGTCAACATTAATTACAAAAAGAAAAGATGAAATCAGTCACATGCTGCAAGATTCTTTCTTAAGCCTGTGACATTGAACTGTTTCGTTAGACAGGCAATATGAAGATGGTGCCATTATTTAGCTCTGATGATTTTCTGTTAGTCAAGTTTTCACTATGTCGTACAGCCTTCTTTGTCTTCACAAAAAAGGTCCGGTTGGTGATTGGAGGGCGCCACTGGAAGGTCTTATTTATTAACTTTCCCTCTGTTGTTTCTGTCAGTGTGTCTTACTTTTTCTCAGCATCAAATTACCAGTACTGCTTCGATGTGATTCTCTTTATTCAGACAGTCATCTCAAATAAACGAAAAAAGTCTTTAATTAGAGATCACAGTTCTCATTCTCAAAAAGTTCGTCAAACAAAACTGGTTCGATAAAATGGAAAACATCTCCATTCATTAGCAGAGGACTAGATCGCACTATACAACTACTGCTATGAATCAATTACCACTATAAAAAATCAACCCCCCCCCCTCCCCCCACACACACTAAACTCAGTATTTTTCATTTAATATTAATGCTGACATTGACAGTTTATTTCAGATTAGTCCTTCTAACTGCTACATTCAAAGTAAAGTAGAGCCACTGAAGAAACTGTCCCTCTTGATTTTCCAGTATTGTAAGTGGAGAACCCAAGCCAGTCGGTGGTTGGTGGGTGCTCTCGTGTGGTTTGATCCTTCTTTTCTGTCAAACATCTGTTGTCCTGATCTCTCCTCCTTTTTTGCGTTTGTTACTCTCATGTAACTCCTCTAATCTTCTGCTCTCTTTGACCTTATTCTGTTTCAAGTGCCGTAAAACTCTTACGAAAACTTAAGAAACCAAGCCAGAGAAACAAGCCTGCTTAAGCATGCGACTCAGTTGGGTCCACCTCTCTTCCAGCCGCAGTACCATTCCCGTCAGCCTCCTTACGGTTGCTCTTTCGGAAGTTCTTCCACAATTCCTTAATCAGATCCATGAGGATGATTTCACTGGAGTTGTTACCGACAGAACGCAGCAGGAAGACTCCATCATCACGAAGATAGTTCTGCACAAACTTCTTGAAGAGAGATCTCTCTCTTCGTGAATCGTTGTCTCCCAAAATGATGAGGTATTTCTGAATAAAGTGTTCCCTGCGTTTGCTGAAAGAACAAGAAAAGAAATTATGTCAGTATTTATTATTTTGTGTCATAATGCAAAAATCTTGCAGTCAGTTGTTTTTTTAGAGAGACATAAAACAGTCCACAGCTGATAAAAAGTATCATGATGCAGTGGAATCAGGCGCTCATCAATTTTTGGGCATATGGAGTTGTTGGTATCATCTTGCCTCACTTATAATTTTAAAATACCCATCCATCTTGAACAGAAGTCAAGATATTTGCGATGGAAGGAGGTGGGGGTCGCCTGCTTTCAAGGGTAAAATTAGCTAGAAAATGGTCACCAAAGTTTTTTTACTTCCACAGCTTGAGAGTTCATGAAACTGAAAAGTTACATTTTTTCGAGCCTTTGATCAATGTTTTTCATTAAAGTCCACCTAGAATGTGTTTTTAAATGGACTTAAAAGGTGTTGAGTGAAAAAACAAAAAAATCAATAAACATTCCCAAACCACCTGAAAAATATCAGTTTCTTCGATTTCATTATTTTGACAAGCCCCATATTCCATCCATCGTGACACAAATAAAGTCAATATCGAGCTGATGCAAAACTGGCCACATGATAATGCTCCCAGACCAACCAGCATGCAAGCCTACAACACCAAATACTCAGGCACAAGGAACAGAGGGAGACCAAAACGTAGCTAGATAGACTTCGGAGTCTATGACATGACCATCCTCCAAACCACTCAGCACAAAGCTGACAGACAACTGTTTCTCCCGGTGACGCCCACCAATACCAGAAAATGTAAAAGTCAAAAAACAGCTGACCCACAAGAGTGTCCTGCATACATATCATAAAACTGTAAAAGCAATAAAATTAACTTGAATAAAAGAAATAAAAACTGACCTCATTAAATTGAATGATATATTTTCCAAGAAGGAAGATACAAAATACCAATACCACCAACAGCCCTTTGATGCTAAACAAGAGAATAAAAAAAGTATTATACTCAACACTTAGCAAAAATACTTACAAGCACTGATACTCATTGTCATCCTCATTTCCTGACCTATTCCCCACTTGACAATGATAATACAATAAGCTATATTATTATAGGAAAAAAAACAAGGAGACTTTTTGAGACTGTAGCAGAAAAATTGAATGGACACTTTTCTATGTTACTAATCCACTATCATGACAAATGGATGTAAAATAAAAAAAACAAAATATAAAATGATCAAACCTCATGAATATGTCGTAGCACCACATGCCAAAGTTGATGATGGTCGCAATCATCAAGATAAACAACCAGAACCAGATGACTGCAAAAATCTTCTCAATGAAGAGATTGATGCTCAGAACACACTGTGGATGCAAACGTAAAGTAAACACTGAAAATCTCAAATAGTAAATTGAAGTTTTCAGCCTTGACATTACATATATTTGTATCTTAAACCCCCCCCCCCCCCCCCCCCCAATAACATTGCACTAAGCTGTTTGATTGAGTAGACCTTTTTTCAGTAAGTCAAATTTACCTCATATGACAACACCAGATCAAGAGGGAACAAAAAATGCATCAATTATCAATTTTGAAAGCAAGATCAAAACCACATAGAAATACCAGCACTGTTTATTCCAGTTCCATTCAAATAAAGTAGTAGTCAAACTTTAAAAAAACTAAAACATTACAGACGGGAAAAAAACAATTTACTTCCACAAGACACAGGGGCAAGTTTAAGAGCAGATCAGAATGAAATCCATACCGATGCAAGAAATAACTGAGTAGGCCCTACCGGTAACGCAAGCACATGAAAAAATTATGTTTTCCAGAAACTGTATTTTATTAACCTATCCTGACCTGAAGAGAATATGTCTGTATATTCTGAAGCTGTCTGATCTCGAAATCACACATCACAACTCTGGGAAAATGTTCAATGTCCACCCAGCGGCCTCCTAGATGTTGCAAAACCTCAAAGCCATACCACCAGTAGTTGAACTGAAAACGGAAAAGGTACATGTATCAGAATGAGAAAAGTGGAATACTGTTAATAAAATAATTTCAAAACAGTTTGAGCTGTTTAATTTAGTTGTATTAATTTTTTTACAACACTTTAATGACAAACAGGTCATATGAGTGCCAAATAATGACATATATTTGATAGGAATTAGGAAAGAAGAAGCAAGTGCCCTAAAACTAAAAGACCTTCCTTAATGTGTGAAGTAATGAAGGTATGTTCAGTGTAAGATTGTTCTTGTCTTGGAAGGGTTAGAAAGGTTTTCGAGATCTCTTCTTCAAGAAATGTCATAGGCCATTGATGATCATATGGGAAGACTGGACTACAAAGCAAACAGCCCTGGTTTGAATCCTAAACTGGGCTTTTTAAAATTTGAGTGGGTTTTTTTAGTCTTCAAGGAGCTCAGCCAATTTTTAAATCTGGTCCTATTGAAGACGGACGCTTAATTCGGAGGTCCCCTCTTAAATAGAGTAGCTTGACCCCCTCGTGGCCACTGCTGGGAGTGCGGCCAGTATTCATAACTCGCATTCCAGTTGCTGTAAGGCTTTGAATAAACCACAGTAGGTTCCCTTGAGTCTGCCAATGCTTTCACGTTCATTTCCGGTCTTTCTCGCTGTTCCGACACACGTGATGCGAGTTTGAACTATTCAACCCAGAAAACATCCCTTTGTGAATTTTCAGGTGAGTTTTTCATTAACTCTTATCACAATCTAAATATCATTATTTTGTGAACCGAGTGCAGTGTCTGGGTTTTAAAATGCATGATTTTAAGCCTAACATTGTATAAATATCGCTCAAACGTAAACTTTCGGAGAAACGTCGAAGGTCACAGCCCGGGCAAGGTAATTTTTCATGTGGGCCCACAAGCGGTCGAATTGGCCGCACCGAAGACGGGCTTTACAGTAGAGGTCCTGATAGATAACCCTGGTCAAATGAAGGCTAAGGTCTTGAGAGAGAATCTAGACCTTGTTCTCGATAGAGGTAGGCTGTTTGCAAAAGCTTTTTTTCCACTTAATAAAGCTAGATCTGGATCTACTGGTAACAAAACAATACGATATTTTCAAGCATGTCACCGATCTCAGTGGCCTAGTGGTAAGGCGTCCTCCTCGGGAATGCAAGACCGTGGGATCAATTCCCGGCCAAGTCATACCTAAGACTTAAAAAACTGGCAATCTAGATCTATCAGCTGTCCCGCCTTGCATCGGCATTGGGACTAGTGTTATGACGGGTTGGCCTGGTGTCAGTATACAGTGCCTGGATAAGTTCTGTTACATTTTGTATCCCAGTGTAACAGCACGTTAACTTGCCTAAATGACCTACTAGTTTTAATTATAGACGTTAAACACCAACTCAAAAAAACTCAAGTATGTCATGGAGTGACCATGATCTATATAAAAAATGTGTTTTCCCAGGTCTCAAAATGAGTGGGAAACCAAATGAGACAAAAGAAGCCTTTGACTATGTGTAACAAGCAGTCAATGAAGGGATGGGGAGATGCCAAGTCAATCTGAGACTGAAAGATCCCTTCGTTCTTCCTTCTTTGCAACGCAGGAGTAATGGTGGCAAGAGAAAGACATCGCTGGAAAAGATTCCATCGCTCATCAGTGGGCAAGAACTTATTGACTCTTAATCAACAAGGAGAGAAAGATCAAAAGGAAAGCAAAGATGGAAATGAGAAAAGTAGACAGAGCCAAAATGGAAGAGGAGAAATGGAAGACTGGAAAAGAAAGAGAAAAACAGCTAGAGGATCTAAAGAAGCAAAGTGGAGAAAGAATATAGAAAGAAGATGCAAGAAGAGAGGAGACTAGCCAAGGAGAAGGGGATTGAGAATAAGAAGAAGCAAAAGTAAGAAGCAAAAGAAAAGAAGTCCAAAGTGAAATGAAAAAAAATCCATGAAGAGGTTGAACGACTCAGACTATGATACAAGTGCAGATTTCAATGAAAGTGAAATGATCCTGATTGATGAAGATGACCTGCAGTTGAAAGATTTCATGGAAGAAGAATGTTCGACTGAGGAATCCATATTTGCTGAAGTGGGGGTTGTGGAAGGATATGAAACTCCACAGAGATGACACATATGGACAATAAAACGTCTGAACTTGATGAAGGATCAAGAGTCGGACCACAGACGGAGATAATTTTTTATAGAAACAGTTCTGCTACTGACAATGAAGGCATTAAAAGACAAGCGGTTGAAGCAGAAGAAACAGAAGGAGAAGACATGCTTGAGAGTGACACAGATGGAAACAAAAGATCAGTGGTTGGAGTAGAAAGAGAATAATATGCGTGAGGTGAATGAAGAAGAGGTGGAGGACTGCAACATGGTCGGAACTGAAAACGAAATGCCAGCATTGGCTGAAGTGGAAGGAAAGCCAGACACTGTGCACGAAAGTGGGGATTCACTTGGTCAGCATGACGGTGGAGATCGTACCTTGTGGCAGATGATCTCTCTGGTTACATAGAGATCGAGACCAGAGACATGAGACATGTCCGTTCTGCTCATATCAAGAGTAGATGTAGATCTAGATCTCTCATCCTTGCACTTTTTTGCATAGATCTACGCTGTCATTGATTTCCATTTTGTTTGCACGCTCTGATCAAAAGTAGATTGAGTCTCATTTAAATTGTATGTACCATTCTTTAATTTTGAAAGTCCACGTTTGCCTTCTATGACATTGATTTCCATTTAGTTTGCATGCTCTGATCAAGAGTCTATTGAATCCCATTAAAGTGGAATGTAGGCCTATCAATTTCAAATTGCACATGCGTTTGAGATTGATTTCCTTCTTTATTTGTCATCTTTTCAAGTGTTTGAAGCTTGTTTAAGGCCTGGCAGCATAACAGGCATGGATTCGGCCGCACCTAGGTCAGGTGGCCGCATCTGTGGCTTGTCGTCGGCAGCGCTCAGGGCAGCCGGCCACAAAGTTGTACGCCGAAGTTGTGCAGAAAACACCCACGGCACTCTGTAATTGAAATTTTTTAATTCCCGGCCAAGTCAGGGCCCTTCCTGCGGCTTTTTCCTCCACGAAAATCAAGTTGGGAATCTCTTAGTGCAGAAGCAGTGCTAGCTAGGGGGGAATGTTCGCTCGTGGCCGCAAATAGTCAAGTTACTCTAACCCAAGTGTGTTGATAAAGCTTGTTAACTTAAACCCACACATGTACGTTTACTCAAAAAGGAAGCTTGTAAGTACACAGACAATTTCAAAGTATCCTTTCCCCTTAATTTCCATGCTCTGGTGTGGTTTGCTCCTCCTTCTTTTCTTTGCACATTACTCTCTAATAATACCTCTAACCTTCTGCACTTTTATCCCCACCTAATTGTGCTGCAAGTGCTGAAGAACTCATACTGATTCTACATTGTAATTACCTTGAGGAAAGCTGTGAGCATCACAAACTGACCGATGACATTGACCAGGTAGAGGAGCTTGGTGAACAGGTACAGGCCAGTCAGATACGTCCCTTGTCTCTTTCCGAGGACAAAGCAGAAGATGCTAGTCATCTTTTCCTTCATCCTAATCATCATGTTGTACTGAGGATAGATACATGTGTGTGATAATTTACATCGTAACCATAATAGTGTACTGAGGATAGATACATACTTGTGACACTTAACACACCTTAATCATCACGATGTACTCAGGATAAATGTACCTTTGTGATAATTTACACATTTGTGTCAAGACGTGGAGGAGTCACGTGTACCTTAATTTTGGGGCACATGGAGTTACTGGTATCATCTCAATGCTTGTTATTTTGTGCTGATTTTGTTTTTTTTTAAAAACCCATCCATCTTAAATAGAAGTTGAAATACAAATATTTGTGATTGAAGAAAGGGGGGGGGGGGGGGGGGGGTCACCTGGCTTCAGCAGTAAAATTAGCAAAAAATAGAAATAGCAGTCAAACCTAGGTGAATTCCAAAGTTTGAGCGTCCTTGAAAACTGCATTTATATTTTATTGCGCCTTTCATAAACGTTTCACATTATGATTGCTTGTAATAATTTGTACATCTTAATCACCTAACACCATTTTAACACCTAAAACCGCCTCTTTAAAAAAAACTTATACAGGGAGTCGCAAGAGGTGTTAAACCTGCACAGTTTTGCAATTCCGCACATTTCAAAAAGCTAAAACAAATCTGATTTCTCACTTTGTACACCCTGTAGCTCTGAAGCCATCTGTCGACAAACAAAGTGATGTCTGTTATCTTGTCCTCTCGTTCAGAAGGAGGAGAGGTGGAAACTTCTTCTGCCATATTGACGATCTTCTGCACGTTGATGCCGGAATAGCCACGCAGTTCCTTCCACAGCATGTTGGGAAACTTGAACAAAAGACACTGGGGAAGAAAGAGTGACACGGCTGGAATCACTACAGGTTTGGGATAGAAATGCATTATATATGTTCCATGCAATTTACGGATCGGCTGCGCATTTTAACGAATGTATAATTGCGCGGCTATCTTAAGATTGCGCTGCGCATTTTAACAATCGTATAATTGTATCATTCTTGTGAGCTCTTCAGTTTCACATCTTAATTTTGATTTTAATTTTCACACTTTTACATTTTTGAAAATATACGTGGCTGTTCCTTGATGTGAGTAAATGAATAAAGATGGAAGTGAATTTTAAAAAACAACGTTATTATCCCACAAGGAAATTTTTCTTGGTTGTACAGGACCACAAAGACACATGCAGGTATACTTAGAAAATTTAAATGATATATTACTCTCATTAAAATTCAATATTAAAAGAGAAGTAAAGCTGACAAAATGTACATTCACATCAGATGCATCATTCAACCACATGCAGTCATGCAGGAATTTAATTACCTGTACAAGACCTTTGGAGTTTTATATTATATAGATTCATACTCAAAACAGCAACACACATCTAAGCTCATTCTGACAAAAGCCTTACACTAGATGGTAAAAAAACTTCTTTTATATCTTTCTTTATTTGTTTTTGGAAGAAAATATCTGCTGCTGCGTGACCTTACAATTTGCATGGAAAGGGGGTGTGATTGGTCGTTCATAATGCTTTTTATCTTTTTTATACGTGTTGTGTTATACATAATTTCATCTATTCTAGTAAAATCATATCCAGACATCTTGCTGGCTTTCTTAATGGCTCTGTCAAATTCTTCTTTACCTTTCACCTTACAATTCCCACCCCAGCAGCAAATACAAAATAATAGCACACTTTCAATCATAGAATGGTATAAAAGGGACATAATCTTATTATCGACACGCAAAATTTTCCTTAAATGAAACATTCTTTGATTTACTTTTTTATGCACAAGAGCAGTGTGTGGATGCCAGTCAAGTTTGTTATCGATAGTTACACCAAGATACTTGTAAGAGCTTACCACCTCCACCTCCTCATCTTTAATAAATAGTGGTTGCAATTGGTCTTTTTAAAATCTAAAGTCTATTATTAATTCTTTTGTCTTTTTTACATTTATTTAGTAAAATGAAGTGGTCATCACACCAATTTATAAGCAAGACAAGGGAGACTACACAACCTTGGGGTGCACCGGTGTTCGTGAATATTAAGTCGGATTTTACACCATTTAATTTTACATATTGAGATCGATTGGTTGAGAACTCAAGAATCCAAGCTATAATTAATGTTCTTGTTTATGTTCATGTTAATTAATTTTGAAACCATTATGTGGGGTTGGATTGTGTTGAATTTTTAATCTTATACACCAGGCAGTTTTACAAAGGCCTGTTTCTTAAAAACTGTGTGGTGTGTAGGTTTTAGGATACCATTGACAATTAAAAATGGAAACTCCATCAACAGAGCAAGAGCAAGAATTTGTTGTTCCTGAAAAAAAAAATTAAATATATACACAATTTTTTGTACCTGGATGAGGAAGATGGCAACCACCCAACGGTAGAAGCTGATGTCCCGTTTCATACGGTCGTCTTTGTAGAAAGGGATTTCTTCATCCATGGGGACATAGTACATTTGAGAAATCCAGCAAAGGTTCTCCGCATAATCCTGTAGAATACGATTAAGTGAACAGCAATAAAATATACTGAAAAAAACCCAACGTGCAAATGAGGGAGACAGCATGGAGGGGGGGGGGGAGATAAAATGTCGCGGGGCTAAGTAAATTAGAGAAAGCTATATTAGAAATTAGTGCTACATGATTCACTTTTCCAAGAAATTTTTTTGTCCTTTAGAAATGTTGTCTCTTTTTCATTTATAGTATGGAGAAAGAAAAACATTCAGACTCCAATTTTTGTCAAGTCTTTTAATGTTCAACTCACCACTCGATGGTAGCCTATTAATATAAGTTTTTGTTTCTATACTGACCACAAAAGGAACTGAGGAGCCACATAACTCTTTCTTACCATCATAGCATTAAAAAAAATATGGGTATATAATACATAATCAAGGCATTATCGTGTTCCTGTCTACTCTCTTCAGAAGTTTCTGTGTCTTGTTCTATATATTCTGTACCTTTTCCTTCTCAATTGCAATGTTTTACAAATGTCTGGCATCCCATAACATTTCATGTATTATAACATCGGACAGAAAAATTTCAATTTAGTTACTTTAGCATTTATAATACTGTTTCATATCACAGTAAAATACCAGCCTTTATTCAAAGTATTGGGAAATCTTACCATTTGCTGGTGTTTAGGAAACACTTTCTCTTCTTTTTTAGTTGTGTTTACAATAGACCAAAAATATCAATTAGTCTGAAAGTAACATACAATGTACTAGACTATCATTGCTCTCAAAAAGTCTTCTATAGAAAAAGCTCATTTTCGTTTCAATTTAACAACCAAACTCATATCAGCACTGAATAGAAGTCGATCAATCCAGTGAAGCATCATAATGGTTAAAATTTCAATTTACAAGCATTAATTACAGTAACCACTGTTCTAATTGGAAAAGCAACACAACACGACTAGGCGATCACATTACCTGATGGTGATCAGGGAACTGGGCAGGCACCCAGCAATGGATAGGGTCCCCGACATACTGGTTCATGCCTATCAGAGCAGCGCTGGCAGCGAAAATAGCCACAGAGGCGAAGTGGTGGAACTGGTCAACAGCATCGTCGTCTCTTGCTCCTCTGGACAAGGTGATCTTGGAGAGGGCTTCTAAGATTGACTCCCACCTGATTTCACAGAGCGGAAAAGACATTATGTTTTTTGAGGTTGGGTTTTTTGCCTTTTTTGGGGGGGGGGGGGGCTAGTGTTTTACAGCGTTCGCAACTGCTTAAGGTCATATGAACGCGCGGGACACTCTAAACATTAATTTTCAGTTGATAGGAAAGTTTAAATTTTGCCCAGTTGGCAGCCAAGCCTGCTACTCTTATCGATTTTAGACCACAAAGGTATATTTGACGTGTGCACCTTGCACACCGGGCCTCCGAGATTTTTTTGCCTTGTCCGAGAAGGCTAGGTGTAGATCTTTCCTACTAGAAGATTAGGGGTGTGGCTGAAAGACAGCAGTAAGAAGGAGCCAGGAGTAGAAGTAGAAAGGCT
>NW_004797945.1:257665-260241 GCF_000002075.1 Aplysia californica | reverse complement strand
CTCTCTCTCTCTCTCTCTCTCTCTCTCTCTCTCTCTCTCTCTCTCTCTCTCGCTCGCTCGCTCGCTCTCTCTCTATAACATAATTATATCACACGCGCACTCATGCACTCACACAAACAAACACACACATATACATATACGCATATACACACAAACATACATACACAAACACACACACACACACAAGCACACACAGAAGGAAATTGAAGTCAGACAGACAGACAGACAGACAGACAGACAGACAGACAGACAGACAGACAGACAGACAGACAGACAGACAGACAGATAGATAGATAGATAGATCGATAGATCGATAGATATAGATAGATAGATAGATAGATAGATAGATAGATAGATAGATAGATAGATAGATAGATAGATAGATAGATAGATAGATAAAATACCTCTCGTGCGTACACTAAGCCCGAACAATAATATGTTCTTAGTTTAGGGATCATGGAATGGTTCATCAAATGTCTGCCTGGGCCAATGTATGTTATTCATTTATAGTCGTGTGAATATGTTGGCCGCGACGTTGGGCTTCAGCGGACCAGCCAGTAACTGCAGGTTTTATGAGGATAGAACAAAGTATCACTCTATGGACAATAAGAGTAGAGCCAAGCTGTAACCAAGCTCGAGAGCTTTTGTGTGCATAATGAAAACACCGACAAAATAATTAGTTATTTTACAGGTCAAAAACACGCAGAGCTGAAGAATATTCCTGTGGGTACGTGAATATAATATAATACGCCGGCCTAGTTGGTGATCAGAACTGAAACTGTGCATAAAATACATAAATAATTCAACACAAGTGAGTTCTAAAAGTTGTTTGAAGTTGTTTTGTTTAAGTATGTGTTTTACGCCACTTGTAACAAAACAAGGTCATATCATACGTCCCGAATATCAGAGAGTAACAAACACAAAACGGAGGAGGAGAGAAAAGAAGGATAAGTAAATTATACATATATGTTTGACAGGAAAAGAAGGAGCAGAACACACCAGATCACCCGCCAACTACTTGCAGTTCGTGGTCAGAACTGAAGCCGTGAATAATTTACATAATCTAACTAACGGCAGATCTAAAGATTTGTTCAAGACAAACACATATCTCCCCCCCCCCCAACACACACACACATAAACGCAGGCCATTATCGTTTATTTCCCAACCGTTCTGTCCCTTGTGCTGGAACACCAAACTATAGATTTGGTTCATGTTTCCGTCCCATTGACCATACATAGTTATTTTTACAAGGCTTTAAACGTAAGTTCTACGAAACCATAGCCAAGGGGGCTCTACTGGTCGAGAGGTAAAGTGTTCCCCTCTCATTCAATAGGCCCGGTGTTCGAAACCTGACAGCGACACTCACACACATACATACAAACACACACAAACACACACATAAACACACACACAAACAAACACACACACACACACACACACACACACATACACACACACACACACACACACACACACACACTCATTCAATAGGCTTGGGGTTCGAAACCTGATAGCGACCAAAAATTTTCTTCTCTGAAAATTTCTCCTTTCACCTCCTTTCCAACTCTCTTAACTCTAAGCATGTTCTGTCATCTGCTTTCTCCTCCATATTTGGCACCCCTCGCCCCCTCCGATGGGGTCCTGACTCTTTCTGCAGTCTTTCTATTGCTACTCATTATCTGTCTGCTTTCATCTCTACTTTCTGCCCCCCCCCCCCCCCAAATCCCCTCCTCTGGACTCTTGACTCTTTCTACTGCTACTCATGGCTCCTTCTTACTTGATGCTACCTTTCAGCCACACCCCTGACCTTAAGGTAGGTAAGATTGAACACCTAGCCTCCTCGGATATCAGCGAAAACATCTTGGAGGTCCTGTTTGAAAGTTGCGCACGTTAAAGATCTCTTGGTGGTCCTAAAATCGATCAGAGCTAGGTAGGCTTCGGCCACCACCCGGGCAAAGGTCAAAATGAATTCCAAGCTGAAACAACGCGCACTGGGAGCGGAGCAGGTAGGCTAGGAAGAACAGATCACTTCTTTGTTTATTGCCACCCAATGAGTCAGGCGATCTGTATTAAACTTTTCAATTTCAAAATAATAAGCCCAACTTACAGTGTTGAAAGAGGCGTCAGACCTGAAACAATTTCGCATTTTGTTTCATTCAATCTGTATTGTAAAGCCGGTTTTGATAGATAAACTACGACAGGAATACTGGGGGTCAACCATACACTCCCGTCGGAATCCTGATATTACAAGAGGACTTTTTATCTTGATCCCCTGAGACCACAGAGCGCTAGGTGTCAAACCTTAGGCCTTCGTGATAAAGTGTGACCCACTGAGAACATAACCTGTCTAAAACACAGTGCACACTGCCGATCGCATGCGGATCCATTTGATTCAGCAATCAGGCCAGCTATAATATCAATTTTTCCGTCATGGTGGAATTTTAAGGGCAAGAAAAGACATTTTTGCAAGATATGGCCCAATTCGACTGGTGACGTTAAAAAACAAACGTGTTGATTCTAAAGGTGAACGTCGAAATTAGTTGAATTCGGTCTTATAGTGTCAAAAATGCTAGCC
>NW_004797945.1:248534-254682 GCF_000002075.1 Aplysia californica | reverse complement strand
GGGGGGGGTTGGTGATACACCATCAGTTCCACATTTCGACCAGTGGTTTCCATGAGCACACAGGTAGCCTTCCCAACACATTGCCCACACACGGCTGTACACTGTACCCACAATACAATAAAGGCCTACAAAGACATGTCGTCCTCAAACGCACATCTGAACACATTCAGTTGACTACACTTCGTCATTAAAAATCTTTCCTGTTATTTGAGTCTATAGAGTAGGTTCATCAATACTAACATCATTTGCAGAAGATTTCTTCGACTGTACGATCTGTATTGTTTATTCACGAACTCCCCGTTATTCCACAAAAGCAGTTTGTCACCTTACATTCCTTTGTCAGAATGTGGAAGGCCCACCATGCAATAGTAGGCCCTAATTTTCCCAAGTCTTTAGTCCTGAAATTTAACCATCTCAACAATTCTATTAGACTGCCTTTTAATTTAAAGAGTAAACTCCGTTGATTTTCTCAATTCCGACTGCAAAATCTCAGTCCTGTACCAGTATTTTTCAATAGGGATCTTTTATATATATCCAAATTGACCAACCAACTAGATACCTGGTTTGAATGATATGGGGAGAGTATTAGGAGTGCGTAAGGGGGTTCAAGTTTTGTAAACCTCATAGTCATAGACATGATGGACTAGCCTGCTACTGCATACTTAACCTAAACAAAACAGAAAACATCTAGATATAGATCTAGATCTATACATGTGTATAATATAACCTTTGTATATTTAGATCTATATATATAGATCTAGTCAAGTCAAAACAACACACAGTTTGGGTTTTTATTTAAGGCTTTTGTGGTAACTGCTGACAAATGAGACAACATTGTACGTGCAGGTAAGAAGGAAATGAACACTCTATTGGGGAGAATCTGAAATCTAAAACACCTACAAAATATATTTTTATCCAGATTCTAGATCTAGATTCTAGATCTAGATCTAGATCTAGTTCTAGAATCTAGATCTTCTAGATCTTTAGTAGAGCATTTTTAAACGATACATTTGAATCGACACGAACCCGTTACGGTTAGAACACCAAAGCTTAGTTAATTAAACGTTTGAAACACCTGAAAAGACTTACCTAAGTTCAACACCCCGAACCAAGAATTAACGACAATCAACAAATTCAACTGAGAAGTAGACTATTGCTTTTCGGCGTGACCCAAGACCCTCCAAAGGTAGAGGCATTAATAAAAATCAAAGAGTAATATAAAAGTAAGCTGCGAGGCTAGATATCCATTCATAAATTAATATCTTCTTTAGTTCAGGGTTGTTTTCATCTCTTCAATTTAGCTGTTGACTTACCTCAACACAATGATAAAACAATACAAAAACTTGGCCAACTGTTGTAAACTCCGAAGAAAGTCAATCACAAACCGTCTCCTCTTGTCAGATGTAGAATAACATGGCGTCTAAAAATACGACTGCCAACAGACCCACCAAATTTCTCTTCGCTTCACCCCGCAAACAGGACGGCCCAGCTCCTAAACCAGCAACGCATGACACTTTCAACAGCCATAGAAGGTTGGTTCACCTACCTCAAAGCGAAAGTGGAACATGCGCGAAGCACGCCAGCTTTGGGAACGTGAGAGTGGGAGCTGGGAGAGAAGGGGAGGAGGGAGAGGGAGAGGTTGGCCTGGAGGAAAGACTTTTGAGGGTAAAGTTTAAGCCTTGGCTTGGCAAGGGGAGAAAGAACGCACACAAACTCTCTCTCTCTCTCTCTCTCTCTCTCTCTCTCTCTCTCTCTCTCTCTCTCTCTCTCTCTCTCTCTCTCTCTCTCTCTCTGTTATTCTCTCTGTTATTCTCTCTCTCTCTCTCTCTCTCTCTCTCTCTGTTATTCTCACTCTCTTTCTCTCTCTCTGTTATTCTCTCTCTCTCTCTCTCTCCCTCTCTGTTATTCTCTGTGTGTGTGTGTGTGTGCATGTGTATATCTCTCTCGATCTCTCTGTCTGTCTTACCCTATGAGTATAATATCTATCTATCTATCTATCTATCTATCTATCTATCTGAGTGTGTGTGTGCGTGTGTGTGTGTTTGTGTGTGTGTGTGTGTGTGTGTGTCTGTCTGTGTGTGTGTGTGTGTGTGTGTGTGTGTACTGTTATCTGTGAATCCGTGGGCGGTCGTGGGCGACCTACTTGCAATCAGCGAACCGTCTCTTTTCTCCGCCCTCCTCGTCACTTTTCCAACTTTGGGACGCACCTTTCGAGAGAACACTTGAGTTGTGACAAGTAAAAGATATGCCTAGCCTACAGTCTGTGTAGCTAGGGTCGTGTACATGCGTCAGTATTCAGTATCTGCGTCTATCTCTCTCCCCAGGCACAGAAAAGGGTCACATTGAGCAGAGGCGCTCAAGATTTTGCAATATCTTGAAGACCTTGCTTCACCAGGATGTAGAGAGAGACGGGTGATACTTCTCTAATAGGCGTTGTTATCTCTTTTTTGAGAAAACGGATAGAAAATCAAAACATATCCAGTGAGAGAAGAATGTTAAACGCCAAGGGATGGTTACAGGGTTGGGTTTTGTTTAGCTGCTTTTTTGTTTTGTTTTGTTTTGTTTTTTAAAGAATATTTTGCCCTTATTTGTGATGATGATGATGTGGTACTATATTCTTCAACCAAAATGATCAAACCAACAAAACAAAAGAAAGACCGAAAGCCGAAAGGACAAACACAAATCATAATAATATTCTATCGCCAATTTCACTCAGACAACTACATCGATACATCCTCCATGTTTGCGTGTATGCCAACTAGCACACGAGTGTGTTTGTTTTCAACGACAGAGATGACGCATGGTTAATCTTTAACATTCCTTCTTTCCTAAAATTGGTCCTATATTATATCTCTACGTAAGTTTTGCATCGTAGACCGGATAACAAGAACGAAGAACCCGGACAGCATGCCTACAACGGTTTGATGTCCGGAGTCCGGTACTGAGGTCGATAAGTCGGTTAAGGGGAATGCCATGTAAAACCAGATTCTCATCTATATATTATATATCTATTGGTAGTGGAGAATCTTTTGTAAAATTGACGTCATGCTGGCTGGGAAAGAAAAACAAAAATAACTCATACTATTTTGAGGAAGTTGACTGTTTTCATTTGTATTGCTGTTGTAGTTGTTGCAGATGTTGTTGTTGTTGTTGTTGTTGTTGTTGTTGTTGTTGTTGTTGTTGTTGTTGTTGTTGTTGTTGTTGTGTCTACGAGTGCGTTGCCGGGACGCGTAACCAACGGGTTTAGGGGCCTTAAGGAAGCCGCAATGTTTCAGTTGCCCCTTCCACTTCCAGCTGCGACCCAGAGAAAGCTTCTCGTACTGCTGTTGTTGTTTTAGTTGAAATTGTTGTAGTTGTTGCTACAGTTGTTGTTGTTGTTGTTGTTGTTATTATTCCTACTGCCAGTGTAGTTCACTTGATATTTCTGTTGCAAGTAACAGTGTTGGTTAATGGTGATGTCGTTAAACAAATCATACTCCATAGCCAATATTACACAAGGGAAACTATATGCATGTCTTCTACATGTTTGCATGCATGCCAACGAGCACACGTGCGTGTATGCTTTCAAAGGCAAAGAGGATGCAAGGCTAATCTTTTATTCCTTTCCCTCAAAGTCCATCCTATGTATGTTTTGTACCACAGGCTGGCCATACCTCGTTCGCTGCTCCATGTTCTCTGTTTGTTTAAGATCTTCTCCTTAATCACTCTTCCCGTGCTGTAGACTTTAATCCCATTGCAGTGAAAGGCTTCACGATCTTGTTTGAACAGTTCTTCTTTTTAAAGAGGGGGGGGGGGGCAGAGAGAGAGAGAGAGAGAGAGAGAGAGAGAGAGACAGAGAGAGAGAGAGAGAGAGAGAGAGAGAGAGAGAGAGAGAGGGATGGAGAGAGGAGAGAGATCGAGAGAGAGAGAGAGAGAGAGAGAGAGAGAGAGAGAGAGAGAGAGAGAGACCGACATATATATATATATATATATATATATATATATATATATATATATATATATATATATATATATATATATATATATATATATATATATACAATAAATATATATTATTATGAATCATATCACTGCAGCCCTTTAAATACATTTGGCACGCAAAGTACACCCAACATATACAGGGAATTCTAATTAAAGGGAAGGTATGGCCCCACGGCCTCATAGACTCATAGTAATAGACATAAACTTTACGGCCCATTACAAGAAGCCCTTTCAACATTATTCAGACACATGTAGGGGTAGACTCCGGTTCGATAAGGGAAATGTGTACATTTCGGTACTTAGACAGAAATGCGGTGGTAAAGTGCGTTTTTATATGTCAGAATTACATTTGCACAAAGAACGGCCAGAGTTAGGTGAAAGTAAACTTGAACCCCACCACCCACCCTCCTACATTCCCGCTTGGAACTGACTTGATCATGCTCCCAGATCCGGGATCAACGCAGAGTTTACAATACATGTATGATTATCGTTGATGTATGTTTTGTGGGTACAGGAAAAAAAAGCAGGATGTGATGGTTATTGTGCGAAAAAAAAAGAAAAATTATACTGAGCTTTACTTATAATTTCGCATACCCTCAATTAGTCACTTGATAGTGCATTAAAACCAAGTTACCAATGTCTGTGGGGTAACTGTTAGGAACTTCCGCCGTCGCACGTAGAAGATTAGACATACACAGAGACAGACGGACAACCAGGGTGTAGATATATATGTTTGTCAATGAGTGTGTTTCTTTGTTCGTTTGTTTGGTTTTGTAGAGTTTGGGTAAGCGGGTAAGCGTATGTCTCTAGATTAATATATACACCACAAAACAGACACACGTATTACATGTATTACCGAAGAGGACGACAAGTCAATACATTGTATCCTCGAGAACCGGTATCTCGGTTTTCCTGTTGAGTCATGGCATTTTAGCTTGCGTTGACACTGTCAGTGGGCAGGGTGGAAGCCTGTCTCCTAAATCATCCAAATTATGTCGAAAGGGGGACAAAAATAAGTACATAAAAATAAATAAATAAATAAATAAAATCATGCTATTTTTCGAAGTCCGTACTGTTACTGAAAACAAGTTTCCCCCTTGAAAAATTTTGTGGCATGGGGTTCAAGCAATCTGGTCTTTTAAATAAATTTAATTACATCTGAGATCATTTGTTCTGAAATCTAATGCACCAGAATGCATTCATGTCTCATAATTGCTCGTTCATATTTTAGGCGTTGATTGACAGCCACAGTAAAAAAAAAAAAAAAGCAAAAAAAAAAAGCTACGCTCTCTGTCTGAAAGCTGCTTATGGTGAGGTTTTATTGGAGCAAGCAAACCGCTTCTTGTATTGTCAGATTGCACTGGTGTTTGTAATCACATTAAGCTTACTCTTCAGTTCCCTTTCTTGGCCTGGCCTAGTCTAGTGGGGAAGATATAATTTTATCAATCATCTCAGTCTTTCTGTTTTGAGGAAGTGGACGTGGTATCCCAAATATCCTGATAGGAGGGTTGAAGTAGCCCATCTCCAATAATTTTCCAAATTACTCACACAATGAAAAGGCTTGTCGTGTTTGATGGGAATCTATGGTTAGCCATGCCCATCCATTTTGACTTTCTTTACAATTTTGCAAAAATCCAAGGAAATGCTGTTGGTATCATACAGCTGTTTTTTTGTTGTTGTTGTCCCTATTCCCTGTCGTCCCCCCCCCCCCACCCCAACTAATCAAAGTGGAAAGAGTTCCGTCTTCGAAATGACCTACTTATGTCTCACATGAGTTGACATCATGCCAAAACATTCCAACTGCCTTCCATTTTGTTCACATCTTCCCATTTCGCTTAATGTCTGGTGGGGAGGGGGTGGGGAGGGGGCTTCGGAATCTCATTTTTTAGAGAAGCAACATAATAAAAAAACAACAACCCACCACCAAAATACTCCCCCCCCCCACACACACCTCCACCAATGCAATTCTTGAGAGTGTCAAGAGGTGACCTACTTTTTACCGTTACATATAACATACTTCAACAGTTTTTGAGTGGTATTCTTCAGATTCTCTGCTGATGCATTAACGTTCGTAAAATGTCGTCCAACTTAGTCATAGTCACTCAAGCATGGACCAGTTTATATTTATATAAAATACACACACACACACATAATATATATACATGTA
>NW_004797945.1:245882-248129 GCF_000002075.1 Aplysia californica | reverse complement strand
AAGGTATGTTTAAATAGAAAAAAGAGGATTTTTTATTTTTGTGTCGCGTTAAAAGTTCAGTCCCCAACTACCACCCGGGGGGGTCTTGTTTTTTTTTGCTTGCCACACACACACACACACAACACACACACACACACACACACACACACACACACATACACACATTCTCACAAAGAAGCACATATAGATAAAAACACAGACAGACAACGGGACAAACAGACGGACACTTGAGTGTGTTTGTTTGTTTGTTTATGCTGAGTTTGAGTAAACGTGTGTTTCTAGATTAATATATACGCCACAAAACAGTCATTTACCCTTGAGGACAAGTCAATATCCTCACTGCACACTCATAGTGTAGATTCTACAGTATCAAATTTTAAAAGCCCTTTGTATCGTGTGTGTGTGTGTGTGTGTGTGTGTGTGTGGTGATGTCAATGTGAGTTCACTTCGTTATATCTGATAACTAATCTTTTACCGGGGGAGACTGATAAAACTGTTATGACATGATCACAGAAAAAGTAGATGTGCTGGTGGAATTACATCAAATTGTTGTTTAAGTCATGCTAAAATAACACAATGAGAAAAAAAACCGAGCTGATCAAAAAGACGAACAACTATGAGTGGGGTACCATGATCGGCAATGGCTGCTCCAAACTCCAGACCAGAAGAAGAAGAAGAAGAAGTCAACGTAATAATTGTACTTCGATCCAGGGGAAAATTAGGGAGGAAGGAGGAGATGCCTGAGGTATAACACACACACACACACACACACACACACACACACGCGCGCGCACACACACACACGCACACACACACACACACATGCACACACCGAGATGAACGAGCACACAAGTAGAGGTGAACAGGTAAGAAGGAATGTATGGTTGGGAGGGGGGGGGGGGCGCTGACAATTGACATGGCGTGCTGTTGCTTTGCTCCCAAAACTGGGGTCATGGTCAGTTCGAGCGACAAGATCTATATGTTGCGTCTAGGGGAAGACCCATCCGGCTGGCTGAGGGTTACAAATTACAAACATGTTGTCATTGACCAAATCCCAGGTTGCAGTCAACCTTAGGAAACCATTGTGGATGACGTCGCGTAGGGCAGTTCTGAAGTCCAGGACAGTCAGAGATTCTCTAATACCTTTGGTACAGTCGCACCTGCACTCCCGACCACCTGTCCAAGACAATCCCCTGTACAAAAGACCACTTCCCACTCCCCCTTGCTTTAATTTTAAAAAAATGCAATGTATTATACACGTACCGGTAAAGTATGTGATGGTAAAACGTCGAGGATAATTATTATGTGCTTGCGCGCGCTGTGTATGTGTGCGTGTGTGTGTGTGTGCGCGTACGTTTGTTTGTCTGTGTGTGTGCGTGTGTGTGTGTGTTTGTGTATGTGCGTGCAAGCATGTGTATGTTCGTTTGTTTGTTAGTGTGTGTGTGTGTGTGTGTGTGTGTGTGTGTGTGTATGTGTGTGTGCGTGCGCGCCGTGTTAGGTAAGGAGGGGGGTAGGCTATGCCACAAGTAATGTATCACTTAGTGAACATCTAATCATGTTGCCTCATTTACATATTATGCTCTATCGTGTCCACTCTTAACTGTTCGGGTCTTACAACTAGCAAATCGCCTGTATCTTACCATAAGCCAAATTTGATTCCATTATGATATCCACCCCCACCCCCCAACAAAACAACAACCAAAAAAACCCTCCAAGTAAAGAAAGGGGTAGGGGGGGGGGGGGAGATGGTGTTGGAAGTGGTCGTTTCTACAGGTGATTGCCTTGAACGGGTGGTTGATAGAGCAGGTTCGACTGTGGATAGTTGCGAATAACCTTCTGGGTAGGGATGTAAACGTCAGGACAGGAAGCAGTAGAGGATGAAATTACCACAGCGGAGAGGCCGGCCCACATGCCGATGCGGTGACTTCTGTCTGAACGAGAAGTAAATGTCATTAAATGTGGACAGCGCAATAAATCATTGCCACCGGTATGGCTGCCCGAATAGCAAGCAAATCGTGTTGAGTCGAAAGAGGTTTCATTTCGCTTCGCCAGGAGAACTGATTTTTATTACGTGATTAAATAAATGAATAACAAATTGTAGAAGGACTGATCAAAAATGAAGAAAAAAAATTGGAGTAACAGGATACCAGAGGTACACAAAGTCATTGGCTGATAAACCCACGAAAGTCACATAATCATATATATATATATATATATATATATATATATATATATATATATATATAT
>NW_004797945.1:244712-245782 GCF_000002075.1 Aplysia californica | reverse complement strand
TACAGTCGAACCTGCCTTAACGGAAACCTGTATCAAACGGAAACCTGTGTTAACAGAATCTCCCCGCTCCCCCCTTGATATATTCCTCTTTAATAACCTGTATAAAACGGAAACCTGTCCAACGCGGAAAAGGAAAGAAAAATCCGCTCCTTTCCGAGGGTTTCACCTGTCTAAGACGGAAAATGCTTGGCCCTCTCAGCCCTGATTTGAAACAAAACTCGCAACTTTGGTTCCGCCTACAGAATTCTACACGCGAAGCCTCGCTATGCGGCGCAGCCAAAGGTGCCCTCAACTGGCCGCCATGTTTTAGTTTCAATTCCTCACAGCGAATCGGCGATCGCGAAGAGGAAGTTCCGCTTCTATAAGTGTAGAATTCTGTGGTTCCGCCAGCTCGAAATTTAACGCCAAGGCACAGAATTCTACACTTAGTGTAGAATTATGTGCGCCAAGGCCATGTCGCTAGACGAGGAAGGGGAGAAGGGGTGCAATTTGGGGGTAGATGTTACCCCATCATGTGAGCCCTGAGCGATGCAGATGGTCAGGGTAGTGTGGGTGTGAAATCTCACGATTGCCCGTGAGAGTGCTCGAGTATCGAGCCACTACGGAAACTTTCCTGGGTAGGCAAAAGCCAGAGGTGTGAAATTAGATTGACCAATGCCTGCCGCCCTGATCGTATGCCAGTCGAGAAAAGAGTTCAATGAATCGTTGTTACATGATGGCAGTGAGGGGTGGCATTGGTTGACTGAGCTTGTTACACCGATGGGTGGGGCTAAGGGTGGAAGCAAAGGAGATGTTCAAACGTTTCTGTGTTTAATAGGTCAAACAGTGGTCCTATGAAAGGCAAGCACTGGTGGTAATTGGATAAGTAAGAGTGACGCATGTCATTATCAGACAGGATAGCAGTTGAGAGGTGTGAAATTTTGACCACTGCTTGCCGATCAGACAAGCGATCCTTGATCCCACCGGCAGGGCCTTTGAAATCCATCTCCCCCTAAATTCCCGTCTAAAACGGAATTTTTTTCTGGCTCCCTTGCGATTCTGTCTTACACAGGTTCGACTGTATATATATA
>NW_004797945.1:227162-244577 GCF_000002075.1 Aplysia californica | reverse complement strand
ATTATCATTATTATTATTATTATTATCATTATTATTACCATTATTATTATTATAATATTACCTATTATTTCACCGAACTATCAACATTTGAACCTTATCGGCAGGGTGACAATATAATCTACACTATTTAGTTCTCTAGAGACATACCAATAAGCTGCACTTTTTCCAGAAATCCTGTAGATTTCAACATGGTACAAGTAGGCCTACGTAAAAAGTTTCTAAGTATTAGCATTGGTGTTAGTCTAATTAGGCCATCGAGTTTTTTACCTACGCTCAGCAATTCTTGCTCCATGCACTGAATAGTGAATACCTAGATATAATATCCTTTTCCGTATGTTATTATTATTATTTAAAGAACGAAATCAGTACGGACGAACCCATCTGGGATTTGAACAACAAACTTCCAAATATTACAGTTACATTTGTGAACGACTCAGCACCGCACCCAGCTTTTTGGTCAACTATGTGTTGTAATTTGTAAAGTTGTGATGCCACACAGACATTGAGTCTGAGGAAAGACAATCATTTGCTGATCACGAAGTCGTTATTCTTCCGTTGAGGCAGTTTACAGGAAGGGGGTGGGGATGATATCTCTTGTCTTTCTTGTAAGAGTAATTTTAACCCTATCCTTACGTCGTGTTTTACTATCGTATCCATACGACGTGGGGAACTCTGTGCCACCACTTTCCAAAGAGGAACCTTACTCGTTGATCCGATCCGTACGCTTTGCACAGCAGTCTGATTTAAAAAAAAGAAATACTGAAAGTTTCAAAGAGATCTTCGCACTAGAAGTATTCTAAAATGTGAAGAATACAACCCCGGGGGTACAAAATGACCCCAGGGCGTACGGATAGGGTTAAACAATCGAGTGAGCGACTGATATACTCGTTGTGGTGTAACTCTCTTTCTCTCTCTTCTCTGTCTGTCGGTCTGTCTGTCTCTCCCTTATGCGCGCACGCACGCACACACACACATACACACAGAGATACAAACACACATACACACACAAACAAGCATACTACTCAAATACTACCTCTCTGCTCTGCCCCCCCCTCCTCTCTCTCTCACCACCACACACAAAGGATAGCCTACATTATCATTGTCACAAACACTCGGTGGCAAATAATTTAAGTCCGGAAACTAACGATAGTTTCAGAGTTCGTTGTACGTTGAACCGCAAAGGAGCTGTGTTTGAGTAGCCCTGCCTGTTGCTAAAATGCCCCCCCCCCCCCCCCCGAGGAAAAAAACAACAGAAAAGAGAATGTTTAATTAAGCTTACGACATAATGCACCCCTCATCCCAATTTCCCATTCTCTCTGTCTCTCTGTCTGTCTCTGTCTGTCTCTCTCTGTCTCTCTCTGAATAGCATTGTGGATGATTATGTTGAGTTCTGCGTGCGTTACCTACGTAACATCACAAACGTTTTGCCACGAACTGGTTAAAATTTAAAATACGACATGTACATGTTATATTATGGAGGAGATGTAGAAGGAGCAGACCCCCACACCGCGCCACTCCAACGATCAACGACAAAAAGCGATGAATCATAATCCTGGACCACTTACATGTACTTTGTGATGAACAATAAACAAATGAAAGAACTGTTTGAACCTCAGCAGAGAGGCTGTATGTGGAGGCATCATTTTGTGACAGGGATAACGAAACTTTGAGATTGTGGGTTTTTTTGTGGTTATTTTATTATTATTTTTTGGGAAAGTGTTTTACGCACGGCGCTCGAAACTCCATAAGGTCATTAGAGCGCGCAGGACACATGCAACAGTTGGTAGGAAATGTTGAATTTTGTGCGGGTGGCGGCCGAAGCCTACTCTTATCGATTTTGGACCACCAAGGGATCTTTAACGTTCGCAACTTGCACACGGGACCTTTGAGATTTTTCGCCCTTGTCGAAGAAGTAAGATCCGAGGTGTGGCTGAAAGACAACGGTATAGATAGAAGGAGCCAAGGAGTAGCCGTAGAAAGGCTGCAGAAAGAGTCAGAAGCCCAGAGGAGGGGGCAAAGGATGGGGGCAGAAAGTGGAGACGAAAGCAGATGACAAAACATTGCTAGAGAGCAGGAAAGGAGGTGAAAGGAGACAGTTTTCTATCGCTGTCCGGACTCGAACCCGGGACCTATTGAATGAGAGGCAAATACCTTAACCTCTTGGCCACGAGAGCCTCCCTTGAGATACATAGGAGTGTGCGGAAATTGCTGCGATCATGATGTGAATCAGTGCTTGCCGACCTGAACATTATCGTCAACTAGTGTACGATCTTATGTTAATTTTGGTAGGTGGTGAGGATCACCTGGGTTTAAGTAGCAGTGACAGGTATTATTAATAATGCCCTGTTTGGAAATAAATCATGTACTTGATGCAGGAGGGCTGATCGCCCCATAAAGTGGTAAAAGTGGCTGCTGGCCATAACAAGATTGACGAACACAGATTCTGTTTTTAAAATCTGAATCAAAGTCGAGGCAACTGGACACTTTGCATACTTGTAATTGTAATCATTGTAGTTATATCAGTTTTACGCCCCTTTCAACCGTAAAAGAGGTGAGACTTCCAAACGTAACGTTCATTTCCGATATGACCACGCCTTGAAGGTGGAAGGCCTTGAAAAACTTCCCAGACAACCAAAGCTCAATAACACCCCATTGGGAAATCAAACTAGGACCATCCACACCACAGCTCTGTGTGATATCAACAGAACATAGTACACACCTCGCTTTGCTAAAAGGCAACTTTTTGCTTAGTCTCTTGGTTAAGGTGAGCACACAACCTGAGACAACCCATTGATTAAATGTGATTTCAAGAACGGCAGGTTAATCTGGCTGGCAACCAAAGTGCAAACTATAAGAATAAGGGCACTGTCATTAATTTGACGAAATGTCACCATCAACATGTATGCTTTTCAAAGTACAATCCAAGGCACCAAAATTCTATTTTTCCCCCGGAGGGTATACCTTCTTAATTGAAAGGACCCTCATTATGCGGTATGATGCATTCATATCCTCAGCTCAGACCATGTGATGTAACATGAACAAGATCCCCCCCCCCAAAAAAAAACCCTCAAAAAAACATACCAAAAAAAGCAAAACAACAACAACAATAACACACACACAAACAAACACACACACACACACACACACACACACACACACGAGAAAAATAACTTTGAGGGCTTCTGGCCGACGTGCAAAACGGAAGGCATACTACAGAAAAAAACAAACACTCCTGCAAAAAAACAAAAAAAACAAGTGTAGTCACCAGTGCGGATCCTGATTGTTGTTTCCGCTCCCACTTAGCGCTTAACCACACCTCGAGCAGTAGCAAGGGAAAGGATGGGACCGCAACAAAGGTTATTCAGTAAGCCTTCTCAAGAGATAAGCGGATATATTCGAGGTACTCCAAAATCTTAAATACTCTATTGGGTCATACGTCTTTCTGACACCCTAATGACACAGCAGTTTGGTGGGTACATATACTTAGGCCGCAGATTATTTTCTTGTGTTTCTAGGAACTGAAAGTCCTAGAAGAGATAGATCCTTACTGTACATATCGCAAGCATAATATTATAATATATATAAATGGTGGGTTGCTGTATAGGTTTAACGTCCTTTTCACCACTAAAACGCTTTTATAGAGGCTGGATCTCCGAATTTAACGTCCATCTCCGATAGAACCGAACTAGTTGGGTAAGGGGCCTTGATAACTGCCTTAGACCATCCAAATTCAGAAAGTTCCCATTGGAGATTAGAACCAGGGTCATCCGCTAGACTGCGTAATCACGTATGATACCAACAGAGCGAAAGGGGCACCCGTGGACCAAACCGACCTTCTACAGAAAACCGGACACTAAAATCATAATCATCAGGAAATTATTGAAAGATTCAAACGTGTGATGTAAACTTCGTAACCAGAAGCATTATAATTTATAATGGCATCTGGACAATCAGAATGCACGCAGTATGAAAGCCTCGGAGATCTGAAGCGGACTGCGCGGTTTAAGCGCACCATTAGATTGACAGTCTTGTATGTCATCGAGAAAGGCGAAGATGTAGATGCCGTGCCGGGAGCCCCCCCCCCCCCTTCCCCCCACCCCGACACTGAGTAACTCGTCTGAGGGACGTGGTATGATAAAAATTATGTGAGTTTACATTTACAACCAAAATGTTTAAAGGAGAAGCGGAACCAAGTTGTTTTAGTTTTAGTAAGGTTTTACGGCGCTCGCAACTGCATACGGTCATATGAGCGCCGAGGGGTGGATGTCAACAGGAGTCCAAACGGGGAATCAGGCTTACTCTGCTCACCTCTCTAGTCTCAACAGCACAGAGTCTGTTTAGACTACCAAAGCACCCCACCCCGAAATAGCAGTTCACAAGAGAGTGACAAATATACAAAAAAGAAGAAGAGGAAAAGGACGATAGTAAAGATGAGGAAAGAAAAAGCAGCAGTTCCCCCTACGTTCCGGCACAGTATGAACATGACATTGATAAATCAACCCATTTACAATTCTACTGTACATAGGAAAATGTTAATATCCCCCCTTTGAGATTAAGTTCATGACAAGCGGAGTCGAAGCCCGCCTCCTTATATGGGGTGCCCACTTCGGATGGGATCGGCCGATCTGGCTGATCGCCCATCTCGGTCGCCTCAAAAACAATTAATGCGTTTGTTTTAAGTTTCAGGTGACCAAGTCGGACGATCCAGCCGTAGTGGGCATCCCGTATATGAGTGATCTAAATTGTGTCCACGGGGATGCGTTATCATATCCACTCACTACTTACCAGAACCCGACTCAAAGGAGAAAAAGCAAACGAAAGAAGAAGCGGACAGGACATAAGGGATGAACAAAAGCAAATTTTTATTTGCTATAGGTTATAGTGTTTTATTGTACACAAGCCAATTATATACAAATCACAATTTTACACATAAAAATGTATACTGTATTACATCATTCAAGGCTTTGCAATTTCAATTACGATTGCTAAGATAGTGTGTTGCTCATGATTAACAAAAAAGACCACTGATGAGTTATCAACAAACCCCGCCGCAGACTGTAAACCACAGCACAATAAATACGTGAACCATCCTATGCAGAGCCCACTTTAAAACAAACACTTCAAGGATTGGTTTGAGTTTGTTTGAAAGAGAAGCACATCGATACAATCATGATCATTTAGTGCTGTGGAAAAAGTGAGATGGACAGACAGAATTTCTCAAACACGGGGAAAGTTAATAAGTAGGACCTACCAGTGGTGCCCTCTAGCCACACGCTGCGAGATTGGAAAGCAAAGAATTTGTGTCACAAATTACAAGATTTTTTGTTTTTACAGAATGGGAGGGACGGTAGCACAGTGCAGGCCACTCTAAGTGTCAGTCAGCACAGAAGGCCAAACGTGTTGCTCTGCATGTACTGAAATAGCCTGGGTCAATACATGTGTACAAAAACCATTTAGGTCATGGTGATTGTGTGAACTTTGTGAAGGTAGAAGGAATAAAAATATGGGCTTGACAAAAGTTCAAACATAATTCAGGGTTTTTGACACTGGAGAAAAGTTGCATCTTTTTAAAAAAACAAACAAGATACAATACATAATTATGTACTCTTATTTTCTTTCATTCAGTACATGAACAATCACTTTCCGACACTAACCAAGGAGGACTTTGGGTCCCACAATGCCAGAAACATAGATAATCTAACATTAATTTTAATTTGATAAATTTTTTGCGTAACATCAAAAATATCTAAACAGTGTACCCAACCCCCATGGACTCAATTGGTATCAATTAAGAACAAGATGCATGCACACATATATAAACACACTCATTCTTACTCTCTATCTCTCCCTCTCTCTCTCCCTCCCTCCCGCTTTCTCTCTCTCTCTCTCTCTCTATCCCCTACTCACACACACACTGGCCAACACTTACTAACAATCAAAGATAACGGTCGTGGTCTATCATATGGCAGGAAAAACAGCAAGTTCAAGGCGTGCTGCTTATAATGTAACTGGCAAACTCATAAAAAGGTGTCCTGTTTTAAAAAATAGATGAGGACTGAAATGAAAGAAAACCGCTTTGAAAAGCATGAAATTTTCATCTGTAAACTATAAGGAAACTTTAGCGTAAAAATTCGAGGTGTCTTGGAAACTCACGGGGACAAATCTAATAGACAATTTGAGGTTGCTAAACAGGTAAAAGGGTATAAAGTTTAAAAAATAAACCTCCCACACACCTTTTTTTTGTTTTTGTATAGGTAGGGATAATTTATTCACAATTATATTATTGTATAGTGTCAAACTTATTGATAGGGAGAACCAATATAATGCCCATAATGGGAGTTTAAAAAAAATGCAAATTGGCACCGTAAAAATAAAAGTAATTAGCATACGAACCACTTATATAAGCTTAGGGCATAAAATATAGGCTTACCCTGTCATTTGTTTATGTAATAGGACCACTGAAGCACAACAAAAACTAAAGTAAACGGTATACTGGCAAATCGAACACTTTTTTAAAACAGGTTAGAGCCACTTTAAAGCTTGCTGAGAAGGTTTAAGAAATATCAATTGTGAAATAAATTTAGTGACACTTATAACCAAAACAATTACCTGTGTCAAGACCATAGTGCAAAAAAAACCCAACTTACAGTCCTTGTTAACAGTAGTACTTGTTAAAAGGAGGCTGAGGCAAATGACGATCTGTTCAATTATATCAATCTCAGAAACACTATTACACAAAATCACTTTAACTTAGTCAGAAAGGTACTTTTCTTGCACATTGCATAGAGAACAGCAGCTAGCCCAAAGAGCTTTTTTAACATCTGAATAATTGAAATGAGATGAAAAGATTGTTGACCTCTTGTCAGCTCTCAATTTGACTAATCAAAGCAGCGAGACATTTTTTTACTACGAAAAGAAAGTAAAAATAAATTGCATTCCCTCACTGAATATTCAGAGAATGAAAATTTAAGAAGACTAAGAAACATAATGTCTTAGTCGAACGTAAAGACTATAAAATTACCAGCCATCATCAAACAACAGCTTTTCAAAAAACAAAACGATACTGTGGCAAAAAAAAAAAGGAACAGATAAACATAAAAGGGCTTGTTATGTCCTAAAAGTCTGTACACGTAGAACAAACTTTCGGGGAATGATCAAAAATAGACTCAAAATTGCAAAGCTAAAGCATATCAAAGTACTATTTTAGTATTCAAAATGGATCTTTAGCCTAAGCCCAAGGATAACAGTAGCCTATATACACATGACTTCACATGCTGGACGATATAATGTCTGATACATGTTGTATAGTTCTGTACACATATTACAAAGGACTAAGAATGAAAAGTTCGAAGTAGCTCAGTTTGATGGCATAAAAAGTTGTCCATAGCTTCATTTAACAAAAACAGAAAAAGAAAAATTTAAGAAGTCAGCATACCATATACTATTATTCCTGGCAGGATGCCATAGTAACAAAGTACCAAGAGACACACTCTTAATTGGTAAACAGAATTTGTACCATACACTGCTGGCTGGCAACACTGTAGGCCTAATATGAATAATCAGTCATTGAATAATCAGTCACCCGATACAGTGAACTTGATACTGCAACCGTCCACACTTTAAAATGTACAAGAATTAATGCACAGCTTTGGAGCTTTGGAAATAATATAGTGACCCTATTTAATGCACACAAAAAAAAGAAAATATAGGGTTTTATAATTATATTCACTGGCTCAAAAGAGATAAATTAATGATTGAACACTACATTAAAAACTACGGGAATAATCAACCTCATCACGATTTATTATGTGTGGCAATTCTGAAAAAAAAAAGTAATCATACACCATGACTCTAATATCCCGAGCAAAGAAAGCTCCTGATCAATACAGTAATTACTTTATATATGAACACCAGGAAGACATTCAGAAAATCATGGACTAACAGAGGGAGAAACAAGATTTCCAAAAAAAATTTTAAAAAGTAAAGTACCGTAAATTAATACTTATAATGTACTTGTAAAAATAATGAAAAAAACCCACCAACTACCAGAACACAGATGTGAGAAACAGACATTGCTGTATTGTAATACATGTAGTAGAAATCTACTTGCTGTCAAATCAATAATTTTATGACATAATTTACAATTCGTACACTGAAGATTGTTTCAATTAAAATACGTCATGTATAGTATAATTTTTTTGTGATTGACATGCTGAACAAAAATGGAGAAAAAAAAAAGTGAATATTTATTTCAAAGTGTATTTATTATACTGGTGTTGTATAAAAGTGTCATGTCAGTGTGACAGTTGTGTTGTCATGCAAGCTTCACTGGTGTCACTATATATATCAAGTGAATGATCACGGTTTATGGCAATGGACTGTTGACCAGTGAGTGGGCCTGCAACACAAGGGCACAATATCACATGTAGAACTAGTTCTTATAAATTTCATGTAAATGTATGTCTTCAAGGAACAAACAAAATCAAACTTGATTTTCAAGACTTTTGTGAAGTCCAACAGGTGAAAATTGTAGTGGTCTAACGCCCCTATCAACACTATTAGGTTATTTAAGAGGCGGGACCTCCGAGTTTAACATCCATCTCCGAAAGGACCAAGCCAAACGAGAAATTCATGTAAAGCGTCTTTCCTAAGGACACAACGTCGGGCCAAGCTGACGCTCACACCCCCGAACCAGCAATCTCACGATTACGGGTCCGGTAGCCTAACCACAAAGCCACCGATGCCACAGTCCAATAAGTGTCCTTAACCAAAAGCACAAAAGAATTTAGAAATGACTATTTCTTGCTGGGATGAAAAAAAAGTGTACCTAAAAACAGAAGAAAACATCTGTTATGTTACAGGCATTTGACATAAATTTGCTGTGTGAGTTACCAAAAAATCGAAAGCAAGCTGAAAGAGATGTGAGTAATGAATACCTACACGAAAATTATGGATGAAAAAATCAATAGCAATATATGCCCACCATCCAAGCACCAAATAAAATAAAGACCTAATTGTAAATAAACAAAATCATTTCATCATTATTGTTACAATCAAAGAAGCTAGAAAAAGAACAGTCACATTTCAAGACATAATACAGATGAAAACATTCTAGGGGATTACTTCTCAGCCATCACTGAAGAACTTCCAGTGACACTCTAACAATGATTTGAATAAAAGCCAACCTCATAATTTGGCAAATGGTCTTCATAGACTTTTCGCAACTATGCGGATCCGGTCAAACTATACAGCAATTCAATTTCAGCTCTTCACAGGAAACTCATGTTTGAGATAGAAATGTTCCAATCCTTTCAAGCATTATTAGTTAAGTGCAGTATGAAGACGTCTGCCAAAATATCGTAAAATCTACAACCACTTTCATGTCATATGTGATTGTTCATAATGGTTGAAGTAATCACAATATCACTCCTGTTACAAAAGGACAAGTATTTTTACAAGAGGCAAAAGTAACTGCATACCTCTATGGCTTCTAGGAAAGTGAAGCTCTCCGAATCATTCATCTGTCCAGTATGTTGTTTCAAGTTTTTCTCTTCAATAAAATTGCTAAGCTAACATGGTCTTTATTATCGCCTTTTATTTAAGAAAAAGGTCTGAATTCCACATGAAGTGCAGCTAGTCTTTTGTTCCTTAATTACGACATTTTCAGCTTATCAAGAAATAACATCATACAAAGAAATTCTTTTGCATGGCTTACATTACAACACATTGAGCTTTCATAGTACCGGCAAAAATTTGCAAAAAGTATATGTTAAAACACACTTTTCGAAAAAAAAAAATCCATCACTGTCATCAATATAAGTATACTTTATTCCATGCTCAGGTCTTTTTTGCACCTTCAATCCACATTTTTCGGAGGAATGCTGTCATCATTGTCTTCCACTAGAGGGGCTGACGGGTCAGCGACCGGGTCACCATTCGGCTTGTGAAGGTCACCTTCATCCTCATGATGACTCTCCTTGAACTTCTTCCACAGCTGTTTCAGAAGGTCAAGGGTCATGATTTCACTGGTGTTATCAGCCACAATGCGCAACATAAATACACCATCTGTGCGCAGATAATTCCGAGTGAAGCGAACAAAAAGCTTTCTTTGTCTCTTGGAGTCAATACCCAAAAGATTCAGATTTTTTGCCAGGAACGCTTCGCTACGGGTTTGGCTGATTCCTCTTATGATCCACTGTATCATATTGACCGTGTTGAACACAAGGAGCATCACCAACCAAAACCACAGGATCAGGTACATCTTCTCCAAAAACAAATTGATGGACAGAACACACTGGACAGATAAAGTCTGAATATTCTCCAGCTGTCGCACCTTGTAGTCACACAAACCGATACGAGGGAAGTTATACAAATCTTGCCAACGTCCTTTTTTGTTCCAGATCGTAAATGCATCAATCCCGAATCTCCAAAAGTTCAGATCCAAAAATGCAGAGAGAAGGAAAAACTGGCCAATGACATTCACAAAGTACAGAAGTTTTGTGAACATATACAGTCCGCTGATATATGTGCCAGTGCGCTTTCCAAAACACCATATCACGCTGGAGAAGCGGTCTCGGAACCTGGTCAAGGCGTTATACTTGTACTGAGAGTAAGTGCGGAGCCATCGGTCGATGAAGTGGGCAATGTGTCCCATCTTTTCATCACGTTCTTCTTGCTTCATCATGGATGTCTCCCATGCCATCCCCACCACTTTGGAGACGTTCAGACCAGAGTAAATCTTCAGCTCCTGCCACAGAATGTTAGGGAATTTGAACAGTGCTGCTTGCAGAATGAACATCAGAAACACCCAACGGTAGAAGCCAACGTCATTAAACCACCTATAATGCAAAAAAAAACAGATCAAAAAGAAAAATACATCAATTATCAGTATTCATTCTTTATATAATCCTTCTCTTGGAATAGTATTTCATGACCCTAGAACCATATGGGTGGATACAGGTGAATAAAAACAACCCCCCCCCCCAAAAACCCCCCCACCAAAATGCAAAAGTCATTCATAGAAAGGAAGAAACAAATCACACTGAAGACACAAATAATACAGCATTAAATCTTTTTATCTTTTCTTGATTTGATTCAAAAGTCACAGAATACATTGAAAGAAAAGAAAGGAGATAAATGTAGGCCTAGTTAGAGAATGACAGAGACTGGAATATAAAAGCGTACCAGCATTTGCAAACGAATGTTGATAGATATTATAACAGTGCTCCAGAATGTAAGGGGACTTCAGAAGGATTTTCAACATGAGTAATACAGTTGGCAAAATATGACAATCAAGACTTCTGTGCTGCATTTAAAAAAAAAAGATGAAACATTAATATTACCTAAAAGATAAGGAAACTGGTAAAATGCAAACTGTGTTCTAAGTGGGCTTAACATTAAAAAAGTAGATAAGTCTCAGTTACTTTTTAATACAAGCTATTAACGCACGAAATCTAAGTACAACAACTACAATACAAAGCCTCCCCTCACCCCCCCCCCCCCCCCCCCGGGCAGTGCCACTGACAGTAGTGTCTTTAGGCCATTTCCAAACGGGAGACATTTCTCGTTCAAGCACAGTAGAATTGTAAATGGGCTGATTCATCATGTCACTCTCATAACTGTGCCTGATCTGCAACAGGGAACTGCTGCTTTTTCTTTCCTAATCCTTACTATTGTCATTTTCCTCTACTTCTTTTGTATGTTTGTCACTCTTGTGACCTGTTATTTCCGGGGTGCCTTGATAGTCGAAGCAGACTTTGTGGTTTTGAAGCGAGAGAGGTGAGCAGAGTAAGTCTCTGTGAGGACTTCTCTGTTGACACCCACCCCTTGGCGCTCATATGACCTTATGCAGTTGCAAGCGCCGTAAAACCGTCTACTATAAAAAAAAAAAGGCTTTGAAGAAAAGCATACATAATGAAAACAAAACGCCTTTAAAAGCCAAAGAGTATCAATTATAATTTTCTGTGAGGCTTTAATGAGTATCCCCAACTTCTAGAGTGGATGCTGTACCCCATTCAACATGGATAGGTTCTGACAAACAGGGTCAAACTGAAAGTTTCTCAGGTGACCTACATTGTGCTGATGAGGGCATAAAACATCAAACATTTATCATAACAGTCAACCATCAGTGGAAAGGAAGGCGCCTACAATCAAAATCTGGTCTAATGACAATTTGTCCAAGACACTCATCTGTACAAATGACCACATCCTACTTCCCTATTTTGCCTTTTTTTTCTACATCGTAATGACACTGTCCAGAAGGACCTCCACTCTTAGATGACCCCGCAACAATAGTTGGTCATCTTTGACAGATTCGACTGTATTTTTACGTCTTCTGTTCTACTCAAAGATATCATTACTCATCACAGTACAGTATAAGCAAACATGAACATTCATTTCTCCTCACCTTTCTTCCTCATCAAAAGGAATAGAATCTTCCATAGGGACATTGTACATGGGATGGATCCAGCAATAGCTGTCGGAATACTTCTGGAAATGTTTTTTCTTGTACAACGCAGGAACCCAGCAATGAATGGGGTCTCCGACATACTGTTTGGCACCCGTGCCTGAGAGAAATACAAACATAGAAAACATTGCTTTCGTTTGTTTGGGTTTTTTTCTTTTCCAGCGCATGAATGTAATCATTTCATTTCAAAATTAAAAGAAATTTACTCTTCTACTGTAGTCAAAGTTCTATACATGCTGAATAGGGATAGTTCTATAAAAAGAAACAACAAACAAATACAAGAAGCTATTTTTGTGTTTTTCTCAACTGCTTTGAAATAAATATAGCAGACACATGTTGGTTCAGTAGCAGTAGCAGACCAAAGGCAATATTGCCCAATATTCCAACATTTCAAACCGTCATGTATACACAATTCAAAACCACAAATTTGCATATTTTTTAAAATGCATGATCTTGCTTGTATAATTTAAATAAAGAAAATGGAATGAAAAAATCTGTCACACTCAGACAATCCAGGTCCGATTCCCGAGAGGGGAGAATTTCTAAGGACTTTCTCAATAGTTAAACTTGGGACATGATATCCCTCTCAGATTGGGTTGGCCCATACCGGCATGGGCAAAGTAATGCACCTCCTTAATGACCTAAATTACGTTGACGGGGGTGTAAAACACAAACATTTAAAAGAAAGTGGACATAAATAAGTCAAAATTTTAGCGCACTCATCCCGTTCTTGACATATCGCAAAATAAATCAATCATTCTCCTTTCAATAACTGCCAATACCCCCTAGAATTGTGTATGCCACCTTTTTTACCCCCCCCCCTCCCCCCCCCCCCCCAAAAAAAAGAAAGGAAAAAAAAAAGAAAAGAAAAGAAAGAAAAGAAAAAAAAACAAAGAAAAAAACAAAACAACCTTCATGAGTCAAAAAAATCTGGTCAACATTCCCAAAGTTCATCACGGACCAAAGGTTTATGGTATGAATGAGAAAACAAACTGAACAACGAACCTATAGCCAAGGCTAGGAGCAGCCCAGAGGAGGCCCAGTGGTTGAGCTGGTCAATGGCATCGTCATCTCGGATGCGGCTTCGCAGCGCGATGTTCGCGAAGTTGGTCAAAATTGAGGCGATAACTGGAGCCCTGAAATCAAATCAATGATATAAATTATTTATTCACTTATATCAGTAGGCCTATTATAACGCTGCAAGGTACGGTGAGAATCCCAAAAACAAAACGTAATTCAATTTATGCAGATATTTAATAAACAAAAGAAAGATCAAACGTAAAGACACTTTAGACAGTGTAAAATAAAGCCAGAAACAAATTAACAATATAAGGGGTCGACCAATCGGGGTCAGAGGAATCTGAGTAAGATAAGCGAACATTCGTTTGAAAATGATTTGCATGTAAAAACTTTAGGTTCTGTGAGCAAGATATATTTCAAAGTCAAAAGCACCCCCCCTCCCCACCTTTCCCACACCCCGCCCATTTAAAGAACCCTACAAACTCACCCTCTATTTCTGGAACAAAAGAAAGAACTATAAGAAATGATATCAGCTACTTTTACTTCAGTCACAAAGAAAGTTAACGAGTATCCACACAAGATCATTTGAGCAAGTAAAGCTTCATATTATGACAAAAAGAACAAACAAAAATGCCAATCCACTCCCCTTTTTAGAGAAAACAAAAACAAAACGAATAACAAAACAACAACGGTAACCCAAATGAAACGAAAAAAAAAAGAAACGAAATAATGTACACAATAAATTTTAATGATTAGCAGATAAAGACAGTAGTAAGTAAATTCAAGAGGAAATAGACCACACTTACATTGTGAGACTTGTGTCGCGAAACTGTGCACGGTGTCAGGCTCAGAACGAGAGGTCTAACTGAGGAAGCAAACAAAATTGCTCGGTTATATCAGAGTGTTTGAGAATATTTTTCAGATGAGTATGATATAGGTATTTCTTGTTACAACAGAGATAAACTACTGCCAAATTCAATTCAAATACAATGTAACCTACAAAACTTTTAAAAAACCCAAACCTGTCCTTATACTAACGAACAGTAGTTGTGTGTGTGTGTGTGTGAGTGTATGTGTGTATGAGTTTGAGTATACATGCGCGCGCGTGTGTGTGTGTGCGTGTGCGTGTGTGTGTGTGTGTGCAAGCGCTTATGCGTGCGTGTGAGTATGTGTACGTGTGTGTGTTTGTGTATATAGGCGTGGCTGTGTGTTTGTGTTTTTGAAGCGTCTCAGAAGATGCATTGTGGTTAATAGTTATCCCAGACTTCCAAAGCACTGTTTTGGGGTTAAAAACCCCCCAATTAAAGCCATTATTGGGAAAATGAACTCTCATTCCAAAAACGTCATGTTCGGGTTTCCCTTAAGTTGCTCTACAGAATGGAAATAATTAATGTTGAACACGGCATCGTTATTAACAACCCTAAACACTGTAACCCCGCGGAATGATCTTTCCCTACTTTTCTTTCTCGTTCTACACAACAAATAGGGCAAACAAGCCGACAGTGAAACCGGGAAGAATTAAAGTAACAAACAAGGAAAATTAGATCATAATTTTACAACAAGAGGTTATTGGAAGCAGGAAAAGGAACAGACAAGCACTCTCATTGCCTTCTATAAAAATACAGGTTAAATGCCCCTTTCAACGTTTTTAAAAATCAGCCGAGGCCTCTGAAAGTAATGTCCGTCTCCGACAGGCTCGAGCCACATGGGTGGAGAGTCTTGAAAACTCTTCAAAACGTCCCAATTTTGGGTCAAGTTCAGAACACCTGTTTGGGGATTCGAACCAGGGCCATCCGTTCAGTAGACCACCATGCTACCAGTAGCGCCAATGGTGCGCCCATGTAGACTCACAAGTGGCGTCCACCTAAGTAGCATTTCGCAAGCATGCTGTTCAACTTCACAAAATAATATAGACTACTAAATCTAGACAGCATCATGATGTTCCGGCGAAAAAAAACCCCAAAACAAAACAAAACAAAAACAAACCAACAATCACCCCCCCCAACCCCCCCCCCCCCCAAAAAAAAACAAACAAAAACAACAATCGCCCCCCCCCCCCCCCCAAACAACCCAACACAAAACAAACCGTCCATTCTTTTAATGATTGAACCTGCTTTACGTGTTTTATCCGATTGTTTTGTGTTGTATACTTTTTTCGGGGGGGGGGGGATTTTTGAACATTACGAATTTATTTTGAATTTCGACAAAACATTTTGGAGCACAAGCAACCGATACCACAAAACGACACTTGAAAAAAAAAAAGAATAAAAATGAAAAATGTTGGGCTTAGTAACCTACTTCTGATCAGCTGACCGACAATATTTACAGCAAGAATACCTCTCAGCTAATACATTCTGTTCCCTCACTCAGTGAGCACACCACAGCCTACATTATTCCAACCCAAACAGCACGTCACCACGCAGACCTAATCATCTCCATTAAGTGCCAGCGGCAATTGGCCTCAGACTCAGAGATCATGTCGCTCTATTTCTCTCTGTGCCAGCGATCCCCGACAATGTCGCGACGCGGTGGAATCGTCACTTTTCTGGGCATGTGGAGTTGTTGGTACCATCTTAAAAACTTGTTCATTTGTCTTTCGATTAAAAAATACCCACCTATCTTGAAAAAAAGTTGAGATAACATGTATTTGCAACTGAAGTAGGTGGGGGTCGCCTGCCTGATTTCAGAATTAGAAACAGAGGAGGGAAAGTAAACCAAAGAAGCTGGACCTACAAGTTCCCCGCCCCCACCCCACCCCCATCAGCAACTTGGGAAATATATGAGTAAGCACAGTTGATATTGGAGAGGGATTAATCGTTAAATTTCCTTTGTCTTATTTTTAAAAATTGTCTTTGTGTTACCCTGGTAGATCTCCGGGGTAGTCGACAAGGCTTAGATTCTACTGGTTCTTCAGTCGGCAGTGCAACTGATTTTTACATTCACTTATTTTAGAAAGTGGAGCTGAAAGCAAATGACAAAATAATACATAATAATAAGTCATATTATGACTAGACAACAGAAAAGTAAGTGGCTGGGTAAAATGTTAGAAGAGAAACGTTTTCGTCGCTCACAGGTTTCGAACCCAGAACCTATTGAATAAGAGGCGAACACCGTGCCTCAAGACCAAAAAGCCCTGGCTTTCTTTCTTGATGTCCAAGGAGGAGCAGGGGAGTATCGGTCAACAGAAGGTCAGCCCGATAACGTCGATACGTAGCCAGGAACAGATAAGAGCAACGAAAACAAAGATCTAGACCTGGACAGGACCACTCCAGAACGCCCCCCCCCCCCGGCCACTCACAATCTATGGCGATATCCCACCAAGGACCACGAGCTAACGCCACTGGGGATCGCCACTCCAAACTTCTAGACAGGTCACAGAATTCTACACTTAAGTGAGACAGGTCCAAAAGTCTGGACAAACAGTGGTCACATGTCTGCCGCCAGAGCAACAGTCCACGCTATTGGACATCTTAAAAAGTAAAAGTGTGTGTGTGCGTGGGGTTTTTTTGTTGGGGCGGCAGGGGGTGTCAGGAAAATACATGTGTAGATCTATGATATATCAAACATTCCAAAAGAAAGACGGGCTTGATAAAATAAACTTTCTCACTCAAAATGAAATATAACAAAACATGCATGATATCTAGCGTGAGATCGCAAAAGGCTTTCTATTACATTACACGATTATCGATGATCACCAAGTCTACCGTACGACTAAAAACGAAAAAAAAGGGCAGAGATGGTATAGAGTACAAGTACAACTAACTGTCACAAACAAGTAACGTGTTATCTCGGAGTACATATTCAAGTGCTACATTCTCCTTCTGGGAGGGCAGTACCTTCTGCTGGCATTTTGCCGACTTGTCATAGTTTAACACTCGTAACTCTTTTTGGGCGGTGGTGTGGTTTGGTGCACGAGTGTGTGTGTGTGG
>NW_004797945.1:220036-222536 GCF_000002075.1 Aplysia californica | reverse complement strand
AAAACCTTGCACTACCCCCTCGTGCAGCATTCCAATTTGAATCTAAATGAATTTTGCCTCATCTGACACATTAATAATCAGGCTTGGCAAAATTGTGCGAAATCAAGGGAACGTAAAATAGTCGCGCGTGTATTGAGGTACTTCCGTATCGGTAGAATTGATACATTGCATATGAAAATAAATGGAGAATTAGAATCAATATTTTGTCCCTGCAATAAACAATATTTTATTTCAATAGTTTCAAACAAAATGGAAAACAAAGCAATCACAAATACCACACAGAACATGGACTACACATTAATAACTACTGTGCTCATTGTTATTTTGCTTCAGAGCCATTGGTTTTGTGTGCCCTTTAGGCATCGACTGTATTAAATTTTGGATTAAACTAGATTCTATTGGTTGTTTCATCTCAGATGTCACTGACAGTTGCAAACAAAGAGTCTGAAATCAAATTCGATTTTCTTCAGTTGCTGTTTCGCATACCTGTAGGATTCACATCTGAATCGAGGCTATTCACTTGTGACCACTCCAACGTTAATATTATGATTTGATTTTCCAAGACTTGTCTAGTGGCACTGGCCCGGTGAAAAAACCCAAACAACAACAACAAAAAACTTTGCCATGCATGGAAATATCTACTTGAATGACACCATGATGAAAATATGGGTAAGACATGACGTTACAGCACTTGAACAATGTAGTCCACTAAACCAAGCCATCCGGTGATTCACACCAGGGCGGTTTTGTTTATTCCACCTCAGACCACAATAAAGCCGTGGCAGTTGCGTGGCCTCTGCTCCTCACTGGCCTCACTGACAGATGATAAGTTCAAAATCTAACACAGTCCATGTGTAAAAAGGTTTCGTGCTCTTAAACAAAAACAAAATAATTCTAATGAGCACATGTATTGTTAAGTCCATGTTTTGCAGGATATTTGTAATTACTCTGTTTTCTAATCGGTTTAAAATAATCATTAAAAGATGCTGTTTATTCCACAGACTACAATATTCTCTTTTCATTTGATATTCAACACATGTCCATTATATCAATTTTGATGAACCCCAGTACATGCGCGAACACACTTTTACATTAATTTAATTGATTTCGCACAATTTTGCTAAGCCCGACTTTTAAAGATCAAATTTTTGAACCACATCTCGGGCGTCTCTTAACACAAATGAAACAGCAATGAGTCAGATGGTGCAGAATTAAAGTTAGCTTTAAATTTGGTATCCTGCATGAGGGGGTAGTGCAAGGCTTTAACACGACGATTGAGTGATTACATTTTCAAGTTTCTTTTGGACGCCAGTATTATCTGTCACGACGCCGTGGAATCAGGCGCTCGTCAGTTTTTTGGGCATCATATTTAAAGTTTGTTAATTTGTCTTGCTTTCACTGAAAAAATGCCCCTCTATTTTGAATAGAAGTCGAAATGTTTACAATTGAAGGAGATGGGAGCCGCCTGGTTTCAGGGCTAAAATTACCGGGAAAATGGCCGAAGATTAAAAACGTATCATTCGAACCTGTGCACGACGGAATCACAAGGGAGTCAGAAATATAATATTCCATCAGAGATATTTATTGCCGTCTTAGACAGGGGAAATCCATAGATAGATTGGTGGGAGAAAAAAAAAGGGGGGGGGGGGCTAGGAGCCTAGCTGGTGGGATCGGAAAATGGGTCGCTTGTCCGGTCGGCAAGCTGTGGTCAAAACCTCATACCTCTCAAGTGCTATCCTAGCCTCTCTGATAATGACGGGCGTCAGTCCTCCTAGGCTTACTTATCCATTGATGCATTGCCATCAATGCTTGTTTTTCATAGGACCACTGCTTGACCTATTAAATACAGAAACGTTTGATCATCTCCTTTGCTTCCACCCTTAGCCCCACCCATCGGTATAATAAGCAGAGCCGACCAGTGCCAACCCACCTGTGCGTGTAACAACCATTCCAGGAACCTTCTTTTCTTGGCTGGTCGTACGATCAGGGCGGTATGAATTGGTTAATCTAATTTCACACCTCTGGCCTCTGGCTACCAATGAAAACTCGAGCCCTTTCACAGGCACTGACGAGATTTCACACCCACATCACCCTGATCATCTGCTCACACTCACATGGATGGGGGTGACATCTACCCCCCAAATTGCACCTCTACACCCTTTCCTCAGATGGCGGTATGGTGCAAAGGTTAGAGCCGATGAAACCAAACTTGATAGTTTTGTTTCAAGCCACGGCAGAGCGGGCAAAGCAATTTTTGTCTTTGGCAGGTAACCCACCCACCCTCTTCCTCCCCGAGGGAAAGGAATTTCTTTTTCCGTTTCCATTGTATAGAAAGGTAATTATCAATGCCTACTCTAAACGTTATAAAGCAGGCGTTGGTAATGATAATTATTGAGAATCTTTTCAAGGGGGGAGCAAAGAGATTCCGTTATGACAGGTTTCCGTCTTACACAGGTTTCTGTTAAGGCAGGTTCGACAATTATATACATATATATATATA
>NW_004797945.1:216524-217711 GCF_000002075.1 Aplysia californica | reverse complement strand
CCCCGCCCCAACAACATCCCCCCACCTTAAAAAAAACAACAACAAAAACACACAAACCCTGACTTCACTGAATCAAGGGCTGTCCCTTTATCATTGACACGGGTGGTTGGAGAGCGCCACTGGTAGGTCCTTACTTCTTTACTTTCCTTTTTTTGATTTTGTATCTCCATCTGTCTGTCTTGCTTTTCCCATATCACTAAATGGCCATTATTGCGTCTATGTGCTTATCTTTACAAACAAACTGTATCATTGTCACTGACAGTCTTACTTGTATTTACTGGGCCACTAATAACTCCTCTAAATTGTACTAAAGTAAGCACCAGGCACTAGGGGAAGCTAACGTAACTAACTATGACTCAATTGGACTTCCCAGCTCAAGTTTTTGTGTACCTTGCCAACAATCTTTATGATATAACCTCTGATCTTTCCTTACAATCTGTGGCCTTGACTATCTCATGAAACTGTATCCTGGCGCTTCTGGTTATAGCGTTGAGGCGCTTTGCTGGTATACACAGGAGACCCACGTTCGATTACTGGGAATTACCCCTCCCAAAAAACAACAACAACAACAACAAACAAACAAAAACACAAAAACACAAAAACAACCAAAAAAACAAAAAACAACAGAAACAACCCCCCCCCCCCCGGTCTTTCTGTTTGGATGCTATGATGTATCTCTTTTTGCCTGGATATGTCCTAACAAGCACGGTCTAAAGCCCGCCTTCAAAGTTATCTAAATTGTGTCGACGGGGGCCCCAGAACACCCAAATAATCACAAAAGACACCCCCCACACCCCCGAAAAAAATATTCAAAAATAAACAACTAGATTAAAAAAAACAACTACATATAATAAAAATAAAAACAACAAATAAACCCCAATAACAACTCAACAACAGTAAAAAAAAAAAAAACAACCTAAAAAACCTGTACATTAAAAAAAAAAGCTTGATCCGTAAACTTCTCAAGCTGAATTGTTTGGGTTCTTTGCCTGTATGTCTGTGGGTGGTTGGAGGGTGCTCTGGCTCTGGTGTGGTTTGCTGGAATATCAACACCAGATCAAATCCGGATCTCTCTCTCTCTCTCTCTCTCTCTCTCTCTCTCTCTCTCTCTCTCTCTCACCCTCTCTTTCTCTCTCTCTCTCTCTCTCTCTCTCTCTTTCTTTTCTGTCTCTTCCTCTCTCTCTCTC
>NW_004797945.1:211400-213785 GCF_000002075.1 Aplysia californica | reverse complement strand
ATCATCATCATCATCATCATCATCATCATCATCATCATCATCATCATCATCATTGTTTTAGAGACCAGATGGCTAGGACGAAATGAACTGCATTACCGGACGTGTTTTCTTCAAACAGAGACACAAACAGCTATCAGCTAACTATTTATTATGGAAGAAGCAGGTTTAGCAGCTGACACGAGATCGAAATAATTATATACATGTACTGTCGAAATTATCCGAGCTTGTTACTCATTAAGTAGGAGAAAGGTGTTCGTTTTAGACAGGTAGACGTCTTGGACAGTGTGATTTTAACATAGTAAAAGGCTCAAAAGCGCAACACCTGTCCTCCACTACATCCGAAGGGAAACAATCAGGTGGTTTGGACAGCTCACACGTATGGCACCCAACCAGCTTGCCAGTAAAGCTTACAACAGGAAAGTGTCAGAGTACAAAACAAGAGGAAGACCAAGAAAGACCTTGATCCAGGGTGTGAAGGGTACCCTGAGAACATTCAATATCCCACCCGGCCAGGCCATCAAACTTGCTAGAGACAGGAAGCTCTTTCTCTCCTCGACGCCCTAGAGGTACAAGAGGACGGATAAAGTAAAGTAAGTAAAGACTCAAAAGTAAATTGTGAGACAACGCGTGAAACTGGACGCTCGGAAAAATAATCAAAATGAAGAAACTTGCATTTTTCAGCATGTTTGCAAATTTTTATCGAATTTTTGTTTTTTGGCTCACCTCCTTCTATGCCACATTTCTGAACACAGTTTTGTAAGAATTTTATTGAAAAACATTGATTAAATGCACACAAAAATGTAAATGTTCAGTTTCCACGGACTACCAGGCTAAGAAAATAACAAAACTTTTGCGGCCAATTTCTTGCAAATTTTACCTCTGAAACCAGGTGACCCCCACCTCCTTCAACTACCAATTTCTCGACTTGTATCCAAGATAAATGGATATTTTTTCCATGGAAAGCAACACAGATGTACAAGCTTTAAAATGATCCCAATAACTCTACACGCCCGAAAATTAACGAGCCCTGATTCCACCAAGTCGCAATACAAGTATAGCATGTTTGGTTTAGTTTTAATTTTGATAAGAGTTTTACGCCCCTGTAACACGTTTAGGTCATCTAAGGGTCGAAGATTAATTAGAGATGTTACTAGAACGTTATATGAAAAGAATAGAGCGAGGAGAGATAGGGACTACGATTAATATTTGACTGGACTGGAAAGAAGGAATTATCCGCATCAGAATGCTGGCCGTGTACTGTTACAGCCACCCACTAGTTTCTGACTTACGAAGGAGAAGTTTTGGCTTCCTCTTTTAGATCTGGTAATTCTGTACATTGCACTGAAATAACCCAATCATTGGACATTCGGTACATTGCATTGAAATGAATGACCCAAATTAGACCCCAGGGCGAGTGAGGGAAAAACAAAACAAACAAAATCGGCTCCAACAGCCACTCACAACAGAAATAGGAAAGCAAAGTTCCCTCTGTAGATTGTGATATTTTGAAGACGACGAAGCCCAGTTAATGGCTTCTGTCCCGTAGGCCTACTGCCGTCATTTTCAAATCATACATTATAATAAATATGCAGTTTTTACAATATTACAGGAAAAAAACAACAAAAAAGAACCCTACAGAAACAAAACAGGAACAACAAAATAAAAAAAAGAAGAAAAACAACAACAAAAAACATCCTCCCCACAAGCCTAGCATCTGCGTTTGAGGTAAATTTGTTGTTCAAAATTTGCCAAAAGTTGCCACCAAAATGGCAAAAGTTACCATAAAAGTCGCCCTTAACTTTCAAACTTTCAAGTCTCTGTGACGACGTATATAGCAGTAATATGTTGATAGAGGTAACTTAATCTAATGCACCAGAATTTCTTGTGGTCTGTTTTAAGCATCCTGAATATCATTTGTAGCCACACAAAGTGTAAAAACATGAAAAATAAAGGCTTCACAAAGGAAAGAAATCAAAATTAGAACAGCACACAAACTTCCACAAAAATTAATAAATAAGGGCGTATGTCCCCTTGTCCAAAGATTGGCTGTTTTAACCGGAAGCGTATGTAATTCAAGAAAAAGTACAGGATATTACATGTAAATTATGGACTCACACACAAGGGGCCTACCTGTGTCAGTATTCGGTTTTTACTGGAGACACGCTCTAACACAACCAGGGGCAGCTCTTGGTTTGTAGAACTGACCGGCTGTCATTCACATCGATCCCTCTCCTCACTCCACCCCTTTACCCCCACCCCCCCAAAAAAAAACAACACAAAAAAAAAACAACCCCAACCCACGCACACACTCTCCGGTGTTACATACCTACGTCTTCGCTACCCCTCTCTATACACACACACACACACACACACACACACACACAC
>NW_004797945.1:208657-210435 GCF_000002075.1 Aplysia californica | reverse complement strand
AGAGAGAGAGAGAGAGAGAGAGAGAGAGAGAGAGAAAGAGAGTAATAAACAGCATTTCAGCAGTCCCCCGAGCAAACACACAATGCCGTGCAGCGCAAGTTAGAGCGCTCTTTCTTGCATTTACAGTACCCCCGACAACCACCTGTCTCTGGCTTGCATCCACTCCCCACTTAATGAGTTCAAAGGCCGATGAAGGGTTGCACCAGTCTCGTATTTACGGTAATAATATATGTAGTGCAGCAACTTATCAGTGAACCCCAATTGTTTTTTGGAGCGCCTTCAAATCGGCAAAATGTTTTTTGAATGTTGACAATAAATAATGATTAAGACTTACTCGAAACTGAATGAACATTAATAGCAGCAATAAATCTCTTGACCACTTCTCAGTTAACGAATCGCCCCTGAACATAACACATTATATACATAATACATGTATATATATAAAATATATATATAAAGGTAGGGGCATCTTCAAATTAAACGCTGTATAAACACAAACATAATATATAGAAAAACCACACATCAGAACAATAACAAGGAAAAAAAATAACAAACCAACAAATTAAAAAACAGCAAAGAGGGAACAATAAAAGAGAAACAGCAATATAAATAGTATGCAATGTAATATATTTTTTAACATGAAAATAACAAATCAACTTGGTGTCGACAAGTGAGAAAGAGTCAGAGCGAAGCAGAAGTGAAAATAAACTTTCTTTCCAAAAGTAAAGAGGTTCGGTTTCTTAGGGGGTTTTTTTTTTCGATTTTTATTCCTCTTTATTTTCGATTTTTATTCCTATTTATTTTCGATTTTTATTCCTCTTTATTTTCGATTTTTATTCCTCTTTATTTTCAATTTTTTTTTGTTCCCCTCCCGGCGGCGTAAAAAAAAAAAACGACGAATGCAAAAATCGCGGCCGCGATTCGTGGACCCAAAAATAAACCTGTTAAAAATCGAGACCACGACAAACGTGGATGCTAACCAAACTGAATGTTGTTACAAAGAAAACAAACTCTTTCCAAACATATCAATTCAATACTTTTAAGAATACAATGTTGATAGAACTTCCCAATATGTTGGGTTTTTTTTATTAGTTAAAAACCATTCAATTTTTTGGGCTCTTCTGTAGAATTTTATAAACTGTACTTCTAAAAAGTGGCCACAGCGTAGCAGTCAGGCTCTTCGCCGTTGCACTTACAAAGCCTGGGTTCGATTCCAGTGTCGGGAGGTTTTTATTGAGTAGCCTACATGTACACGTATTTCCGCCTGTCTGCTCGCAAGCTGTATTCATCGCAGCCTGTGTTGATTCAAATAGATAGAATTGAAGCCGCCCGCCTCCTAGAAGATCTAAATTGTGATGATAGGGGAGTAAAACATGAGCAATAATTATTATATGTACAATATCACACATAACATCCATTGAATATACCTCAGATCAACACATAAGAGAAAACACGAGGATAAACTAGTTTTACCAAGCCACCAGCTTAATTTGTTTGATTCTTCAACAGCTATCGAGTGCCAAAAAATTAAATTATAGTAATAATAGGTAACCATGAGACGTATACATCGTAATTTAAGTCCGTATCCAACGTCCTAAACTGTAAACAAAATTTTAAAAAACCCAACAAAAACAAAACAAAAGCAAGTACGTAGGTAATATATTATACATTATATTTAACCACAAGCACAGCACATGCACGCACATACACACACGTACACCGACAAGTACACACACACACACACATACAAACACACACGCACACACACACCCACCCCC
>NW_004797945.1:204603-207766 GCF_000002075.1 Aplysia californica | reverse complement strand
CCAAATTGAGGGCGCAAAGCGGCCATCGTGGCACAAACCGATCGACGTGATCGGTGACCTACAAAAACAAACGCGTTTGTTTTCTGGCCTGCGAATCGCGCGATCGGGTGGTTTGCAGCCAACCACAACAAGGCTGAGTCACGTGTCCATTTTGACCCATGAATACATTAAGTAATACTCTGGCCTCGATTCAACTCATTTTGGAAGGAAGTTCGAATCTTTAAGTATATTTTTGCTTCTTCATTGCACTTTACATGATTAATAAAGTTGTATCTCATTATAATATGTTGTACAATAGCAGATTTGGGCTGAAAAACAGCAGAAAAAATGAAATCAAAGCACTTGACCTTGACCTAGATCTAGATCTAGATTATTTCGTTCTCAGGAGGGCTAAAAATAGGCCATGTTAGACCAAAAATCAAGCTATGGACGTGTCTAGATCTACGTTCTCTAACTTCTTTGAAAAGCTTTAACAGATGGGTAACGAGGAAAGATCTGGAAAAATAAAGCTTAAGCAGAGGGGTGACGAGGAAAATGTGGAACTATGTATAGCTTGTAGCCCATCTTCTGTTACCCCATCGATCCTTCTCCTGACAGTACGTCTATCGAAAACGAATGCGCTGTGTGGTGGGACAAGCCACCAAAACTAGGGTCTGATGTGAAACAGATTTACATCCTCAACTCTCCTAGACTTGAAACACGTCATGCAAGCACACATACGTCTCAGAGTACAACGAAAATCTTTGTTCATAGCGACATATACAAAGAAATTAGACAAAGGAACTATTTGCTGACAGGCCTCAAGATACCCATGTATTTCTGAATACAAGAGCGTCATACCACGACTCATTACAAATACACCGATGTACATAGGGAAAGACGCAAACACAAGGAACGTTAGCCAAACACACAAAAATAGTCGGACACTCTTCCAGCAGTCAAGATAGAACTGGTTGGAGACATTAGAGGCTGGTTGGTGCGTATTGCGATTGCGGATCCCGAACATTTTGCTGATGGAGGAGACGTGCTTGTGGGTCACCAGGATTATGTTGACGTAAATGGCGATGATAACGAGATTGCTTGCTGCATTAACAGACAACACTTCCCAGATAAAAGCTGAAGATGGTATGAATTCTGCGTTTACGGAAATAGTTAACCACACAAGCCATATAATGAACATGGAAATGACCACCGACCTCCGGGAAGCGTATTTCAGATAGACATAAGGGTGAACAATATACAACCATCGCTCCAACGCTATAGCAAGAATGTGTCCAGAGCTTACGCTGTAGAAACTATTTCTTGTTGAAAGAGTAATGTGTACCACAAGGTCTATGAACTGCTGCGAATGTCTGTTTGTTGGTGTTTGTCTCAGAAAAGCCGTGACAGATAAACCTATTTGGCTGGTGGACAAAAGGATGGAGCATGTGCAGAGAGACACAATGAAGGCGTTTGTGTATGTCCTGAGTCTACGACTGAAGGCTATAACAAAGCATGTGGTGGAGTTGAGAACAATGGCGCCGATTCCGAGGAGAATGAAGAGAACATGAGCTGCAATGTTGGTGGAACATTCGTTGTTCTGCAGAATATTTTTAATGCTCATGGAATAATTGATGCATGGACGTTTGACTTCCGATTCCATGGTTGTGATAGGTAGATAGATAGATAGATAGATAGATAGATAGATAGATAGACAGATAGATAGATAGATAGATAGATAGATAGATAGATAGGTAGGTAGAGTGTGTGTGTGTGTGTGTGTGTGTGTGTGTGTGTTTGAGTGTGTGTGTGTGAGAGAGAGAGAGAGAAAGAGAGAGAGAGAGAGAGAGAGAGAGAGAGAGAGAGAGGGAGAGAGACTGTTTTTTTTTTTTTTTTGAGGGAGAGAGAGAGAGAGAGGGAGAGAGAGTGAGAGTGAGAGAGAGAGAGGGGGAGGGAGAGAGAGAGAGAGAGAGAGAGAGAGAGAGAGAGAGAGAGAGAGAGAGAGAGAGAGAGAGAGAGAGAGAGAGAGAGAGAGAGAGGGCGCGCCTAAGAAGCCTGTACTCTCTCAGTTCAGAAGACGCTGTGACAACATGGCACGTTTGTTTCAGTAGACATTTTTATGCAACGCACAGACTCGATTGGCTGGTATGTTTCACAGTGTGAACCTCATATATCTCTATCGAACACACTTGATCCAAGCCAAACTCAACTTTTCCGAGCCTAGTGTTATCGTTTACTAACGATGAAATAGGTCGCAACAGGAGGTCTCAGGAAATAGTTTCTGTTGAGTTATGAAAGAAAGGGAACACGTCGCGACACGGAAACCAATGGTGAATGTGCTAACAAACTGCAAATGTCAAAAATCAAGCTTTGAGTCCTTCCAAAAGAAACGGAAGGGACTGGTACGCCATGATGTAATTGAAAGAACTGGTATCTGGGTTTCCGATTCATGTTTTCATATCCGTGACAAAGAGAGCGTCCACACTGTCACAGATTGGTGGCAAATAACAAGTCGTAACAGAATCTCCCAGGAAGTAATTTTTGTTAGATTACCGTACAAATAAATCGGCAATAGAATGAGAAAAAACAATCTTCGGTGCATCTGTTCGCAAGTCGTGAATCTCAGAAATCATACATTGTATTCTTGAGTAATGATGAACTTTTCAACGCCTGACTGGAGAGAAGTCGACCTTTCAGGAAAAAAAAGTTTCACAAAGAACAACCTCCATCCGCAAAATGAAGATCAAAATAAAATGTGTGTATTTCTCTCAGCCTGGTTAGCCCTCACAGTCATGGTCGAAGCCCGCCTCCTAGATGATCTAACGTGTGTCAATGTCAGTGTTAAAACAACTACATTAATTAATTTTTTTAATATTTAAAAACTGCACGAACGACATGAGAGCAGCTTCCACCAACAGATTATGTTTGTCCTAAAGCAACGTTTCCCCGAAAAATGAACCTTACGGCACACGCTTCACGTCGTAACGGACAGAAAGACCGTGATGCAAGTTTATCATCTTGAGCTGATTTTTTTTTATCGTGCATTAATCACAGTTCTCCGCGTGAGCGGTTTCTGTCCAACACACGCGTGTGCGTGACTAGGCGGTTAGTCACTGCATGCGAGAGAGAGAGCGAGAGAGAGAGAGAGAGAGAGAGAGAGAGAGAGAGAGAGAGAGAGAGAGAG
>NW_004797945.1:198855-203000 GCF_000002075.1 Aplysia californica | reverse complement strand
TAGTAGTAGTAGCAGCAGCAGCAGCAGTAGTAGTAGTAGTAGTAGTAGTAGTAGTAGTAGTAGTGGTACAATGAAGTAGTAGTAGTAGTAGTAGTAGTGGTAGTAGTAGTAGTAGTAGTAGTAGGAGGAGGAGGAGGAGGAGGAGGAGTGGGAGTAGGAGTAGGGTAGTAGTTATCGTAGTAGTAGTAATTGAAGTAGTAGTAGTAGAAGCGCTAGCCGCGTGATTCAACCGCCTAAGGGACAAAATTTTTGAAAATCACTTTTTGAACCCTTTATGTAGTACATCCTTTGATACACCTTATGCTAAGGTCCCGAGTTTAAAAGATTACTTCAAAGTGTTTCAATCCTTCAGTCAATCGCCTATATCGCACCAGTCCCCAATTTTGACTTGATTCTACTGCCGAAGGGCCAATTTTGCATCCCGGTGGCGAATAGGCAGTTGAATCACGCAGATTCAGCTGCTTGTTGAGGTGTTCACCTGTCGCGCAGGCGGCGAGACCCAAACGACCGTAGCCTTTGTCAAAACAGACTTAGGGTAACATCAAAACAATCTTTGCTAACTTCGACTCGGATCGAACCCTATTGATAGCCAGATGATTTTTGTCAAGTCAGTTTGGGTAATCTATCACTAAGTTTTGGAGTGTAGTTGAGAAAGGGCAAGATGGCATCTAAGAATATGTTAATAGTGACTGAACCAAGTCGGTAAATTGTGGCAAAAGCAACTGACGAATGGATTTTGTAAAACGTCTATGATTGACAGCTAAGGGGCGCTTATTTCACTTTCGGTACCACTATAGGAAAATATTTTATCGCGACTTTCCGCGTTTCTTAATTTACTTTAAGTGTGGGCACCTTGCTGTGTCTGTCATGTACCATTCTTGAATCATTGATTAGTTCATCAGTGCCAGGTAGATGATACACGGGTCGTTCAAAAAGTTTTCCCTCCAAGTTCATAATTTCTTCATTACTGATGCTACATACAAAAGTTACACACCAAATGAAAGCTAAGGATGTCTGCTTCATGACAGTACCTTTACTTTTCAACATAGTCGTCTACTTTGTCGATGCAGACCCGTCAACGTCGAATAAATTGTCGCATGCTGTCGGCGAAAAATTCATGTGGTTTTCCTCTGAACCAGCGACGCACATCTTCTTTAACTTCATCGTCATCTGTATAGCGCTTTCCTTTGAGGTACTTTCTCAACTTAAGAAAAAGATGAAAGTCAGATGGAGCAAGGTCTGGACTGTATGATGGGTGCGGTAAGGTCTCTTGAAATCTGAGAATTTTCATAGCATCTTGAGTTTGTCGACTCGTGTCTGGACGGGCGATGTCGTGATGCAAAATTGCATTTGTTCCTGGCCGAACTCGTGACAGCTGTGCTCTAAGTTTTCTCAAGGTCTCAGAATATCGTTCAGAGTTGATAGTGGAGCCCTGTTGCGAAAATTCCATATGAATCAGACCATCGCAGTCCCAAACACTGCCATAAGCACTTTATTTGCAAATGAAACAATTTTGAACTTCTTAGGGCTAGGTCGTGAGACAGTGTGCCTGTATTCTTTCGATTGTCTTCTGTTCTCTGGGTCATAATGGTATACCCAAGTCTCGTCTCCTGTAACTATACGGCGTAAGAAAGCTTCACCTTCATCGGTATAACGAGGCAGGAGTTCATTACTAACTTGACTTCGGTTCAATTTCAGCTCGGGTGACAACATGTGGGGAACTCACTGTGCACACACTTTCCTATAACCCAACAAGTCATGGATAATACACTGAGCACTCCCTACAGAAAGCCCTAGCATTTTACTGACATCTCTTACTTTGATCCGCCGGTTTGCTTGGATCATCTCATCCACTCTCTCCTGGTGTTGAACATCTCTGGCAGTGTTGGGACGACCACATCGAGCTTGGTCATGCAAATCTGTCTCTGCTGGTTTAAGCGAACTCCTTTGCCCATCTTCGAACAACATCTACACGTACTTCACCATAGACAAGCTTCATTAGCCTATGAATATCAATGGGTGCAGCTCCCTCTGCGGTAAGGAACTCAATAACAGCTCTTTGCTTTAAGTGCACATTCATAGATTTGCTGGACGCCATTTTCTCGGCGACAATGTACCCTAGCTTCATTGATGTAAACAGCAATGGCATAAAGGTGTGACATTGTATAATTCTGTTTTTGGGGGGTTTGAGTGTATACATATTGAAAGTCAATGGTGAAAAAATTTCATGAAGATATCTTGAATAGTTTAGAAGTTATTGAAGAGGAGACAAACTTTTTGAACGACCCTCGTACTTAATTTGTCACAAAAAAAGCAATTTATAAACATATTCACTCCGAAAATTCTCTCCTCAACAAACCCTCAGCTTCAAGACTCCAGCTCTACACTTCAATTTGAAACAAATCTCCTACATTCTACCTTTATGCAAAACAATGAGTTTGTATGCAACTGTCCCCACACAGTGGTTATTCGTGACTGTTGCAAAGACAGTTTACATGACTTGGATATGGGAGCTCCACGATTGTCAAATTACCAGAGAGCAGATGAGGACAAGCAATTCTGTGATAAGTAATTCTTCGACAAACTTGACGAAATTGCTTTCCCGTTACCACAGACAGAATAGAGGCAAAATCTATCTTCACTATCCCTCTTCAAAGCCTCAGAGGCCTTTATAGAGAGTTCCAAAGGAAACAGAGAGAGAGAGAGAGAGAGAGAGAGAGAGAGTCACACATTGTCCCAGAAGACTTTAGAGATATTCAAAACGAGCAAACTGTTGGTCTAAGTAGGTGGCAAAGATCATCAATATGATGTAGGCAAGGTAGGAGAAAGAATCTAACATGACGCTTGCACAAAACCCAGTGGATGTGACCAGATATGTCTGGTGTACATGGACTTGGATGCAGATTTGTTAGTACGGCGTCGAACGCATCTGCTACACTATGTCATAACAGGACAAATTTAACTGTCTATATTTTTAAAAATTTTGTTACCAAAGGTGTGAAGTGTCACGTTTGGCACCAAGGAGAAGGACCATTGATTGCCAAAGAAATCTCTTCTTGTGTTAGTAACGTCCTAAGGGAGCCTACTGACATTAATTTAATATGTCACTTTCATTATACAAAGAGACGGCTTTACTTATCAGACCATAATGCTATCTTGCCAAATGCAATCATTGACATCTGTACCAGTTAGTGCAAATTTGTTGAACACAAATACCTAGAAATGGAACAAACGCAAATGGAAGTGGACAGCTCACACTGTGAAATCGAAAGGTCTCTGAAAAATGGTCCGGTCTATGTGCCCATGGATAATCTTGAACGCTTTTAATAAAGCAAGGCTATACCCCTCCGTCCCCCCCCCTTTAGATGTTCTATTTCTGGACCATTCAGATCTGGCTGAAACAAAAAAGATCCCGTTATCACAAAGTTCGTTGTCTTTGATACACACTGAACAAAAACATCAAGTACAATTTGAACTTTACGATGAATGTTTTTTTTTATACCAACTCCGTGAGGCCAAAAACAGTCCTACCCCAGAGGACACAACCAAATAACTGAAATAATTAGTCTTAACTTCATAATTACTCTTACATTTATTACATGTTATCTAAGAACACGAAAATGGCATCCTCTCTCTTTATGGAGAACCCCTTGCAGAAATTAGTAAATTTAAGCACTTTGGCAATATTATATCCAAAACTGCAGACTGCCTTGATGACATCCACCAAATACTTAAAATGCATGAATCGCTTTTGTGAAAATAAAGACTACATATATGGAAGTCAAAGATTATAATTTCATTGAAGACGAAATTAAAGATTTAGAATATCAATGTTTGGCCGTGTTGATGTTTGGTTCAGATGGGGAAAACCCATATCACAATACCATATAAAGGAAAAAGTGGAGATATTTAAGCAAGGTCCTAAGAATGCCAAAGACAAGTAAGTAAGTAAGTAGTTAAGTAACTAATACGTAAGTAAGTAAGCAAGTAAGCAAGTAAGTAAGTAAGTAAATAAGTAAGTAAGTAAGTAAAGCTTATTAAACTTAACCCTCCCTCTCTCTCACTGACTCTCCCCACCTTCCCCCTCTCTCTCTCTTTCTCCCCCACCCCCCTCCTCACACACACACACATACACACACTCAAAC
>NW_004797945.1:182542-187542 GCF_000002075.1 Aplysia californica | reverse complement strand
AAACGTTTTGTATCCGAGTCCGATGAAGGAAAAGGTTGGCCAAAATGTATAATAGATAGCATTTAATAGATAGCATGTATGGGAAGAAATAATAATTAGTTTTGTATAACCTTATTGAGGCATTATTTATCCGTTGCCTTTGTGAGCGATCTTCTTTCATTTCCCGCTTTTTGCTGTCAACAACTCCAGGCAAGCAGAACAAACTCGTGTATTTAGCTAAGAAAAGACGGCGTTAAAGGCTCACAGTTGAACAAAAGGCGAGATAATTTGTTAAAATCGATAGAGGAGCGACAATAGCGCGGCAATTCGGTTACTGTAACGTTGTCGTTTTTTAAACTGCAACGCTTGTGGTACCAACACTGGGTGGATATAATGATTTTTCAGTGTTAGCTCGCCTTGTACCATTTAGAACTAGGACTGTGGAGCGGATACAGTAATATTATTGTGTCGAATCCTTTTACTTTTAACGATCCTTGAATTTCGTCCCCTGCCTGTCGTTCGTGGTTGGCGGGTGCTCTGGTGTTGTTTGCTCATTATTTCCTATCAGACATCTATCGCCCTTTTAAATCTCTCTTCCTTCTCTTCTTTGTACATGAATATTATTACATCTGGTAACACCCCAGTTTTTCGGCACTAATCTGACCTATTTGTGTTACAAGTGCTATGCAACTCTTACCAAAACTAAAATTACCCCCCCCCCCGGTCAAATTAAATTCGGCAGTCCAGTTCTTTAGACTTTTTCATAGTATTTAAAGGGGATTTGATTTGACCGTTCTTTGTTTAAATGGAGACACGATTTTAAGAAAAGGAAGGCAGATAAAGATCCAGTGACCTTCAGCGAGAATCAGTCAACATTATTAGTTTAAACATTTTATGGCATCTCAAGGGAAAAGGCATTGTTGTGACAACAGATTACTTTTTAACAAATTGTATTAATTAACTATGCTCCACCCAGGGTAGAAGCATTACGTCTCTGATCTGGTCAAGTTTGCGTCCATAAGGCGTTGAACATTAGTAATCGTTATAAGCTTAATCATGCTGTCAAGAAGCTGAGATCTGCTTTTGTATTATTTTCCCCTTTTCACGACATTTCTAAAACATAGCTGCCTGTAGAGGGACCCGTCATCAGTGAATATCTCTGGGGCTGTATAATAAAAACGAATATATAATTTTTCTGGACTTATAACTTTAACATTGTGGTGAGTCCTTTTGCTCAGTTTTTTAATTGATTAAAAAAAATGTTCCAGGAAGACACGCAAATAGAATATTACATTTTCTAATATACAGCACCGAATGACCATTATGAAACTCATGATTACAACTTGGCAATTTCACTCGTAGGATAAATCAGGATCTAGCCACATAACTCATGTAATAAATCCAAGCAATATAGCATCACACAGTTTGTATAAATGACCTTGATTTAGACTCTGATCAAGACGATAACCATCATCCCTAATAGAAACGATTGTCCATTGGTCCGCACTTGTAAAATAGGTTCACCGGCGTCTATGGTAAGCAGCTTAAGCCACTGGTAGGTCTTACTCCGTGACTACCCCCCCCCCCAACCCCTTGTCATTTCTGTTTATCACATTTACTTTTTCCCTGCACTGAATGACCATTATTGTGTCGATGGGTTTCTACGTACTCAAACAAACGAAACAGCCCGGATTCTTAACGATATTTTAAAAAATAAAACTGTTAGATCTATATTTAATCACCTGCAAGGGTGTCTTTTGCTCATCTTATTGTATTCAGCCAGAAGATTTAGACCACAGTGCTGTATATTCTCCATAATTATTGTCCCTTTCATGCAGCCCCTCTCAACTCTGGTTTGGTCTATCCCTTCAATGGAAAAGTAACCCCAAGGGGTCATATTAGAGCATTATTCTAGGGATTCTGATGTCGTTCCCATGGTATGCCTGCCACATGGCTTTTGAATAGCCGTTGAGTCCTTGAAATAAATGGGCTTTCTGAACGTGCAGGTTTCAAAGCTCGGATTTTTACAGAATTGTGCAAATTATTATTGGAAATAACGACACGATATACTACCATGCATGCTTTACTGAAAGAGTCACGATGCCACCCCCACCCCCCCCCCCCCCCCGCCACTTTTAGACAAAAAAAGTTACCGCCCCCCCCCACCCACTTTTCCCTCGCCCACACACATCAGTGGGTTGGAAGGTTGAAGTTCGTTTAGTACAAATCGCTCAAAGAGTAGAATAACGTAAGTTGGCATTTTAATTCCTGAGATTCATTTTCTAAAAAGTTATGTTTAATCTTTTTACTCTTTAAACAGAGCACTCCACCCCCTCTCCCGTAACAGTCCTTTCAAAAACGATGTAGTCATATTTACTATGTATTAAGGAACTGAACTTGAATAGGAAATTACACCCCCTCACCCCCACGCCCTCACCCCCACGCCCTCACACAAACACACACACACACACACACACACACACACACACACACACACACACACACACACACACACACACACAAACACACACACACACACACACACACACACACACACACACACACACACACACATAACCGTGCACAAATGGCATGGCGACTAGTTTTTTCCTATTCGATATTAAGACACTCCTGCCATTACAACTTCAACTGCTTTTTCATTTTCTTGTATTTTAAAAGCCCATTGTGCTACGATCTGTGCTTGTAGGTGAAGTTCGAGCTAACTTTACCATTGAGTCCTTTAAGGACAAATTATCGACTTGATTTGATTTTCCATATTTGTTTTGGCAAAAGTTTTTTTTTCTTGGAATGCTACCCTATTTTATTTTGTTTAATTTTTTTTTTGGCAAAGGTTTTAGAGCTCCCTCAAACTGCATTACAAGGTCATATGAACGCAGGAACATAATTTCAAAACATACTGACTACTTTGGGGAAGAGTATGTCGGGATATTGGCCTCAGGCCAAGGAGGTTTTATAGTTTGATGTAAAGTCCGTGCACGTGGCCCACAACTGATTGACGATGGAAACAGGAATATTTTTCCCAGACTATAACATAAGGGCTGTTGTAGGGTGCTGTGGACATGTGGTCCGCCCGTTCTTTTCTATCAAACATTTTTCGTCCTTTTCTCTCCTCCTTCTTTTCTTTATATGCGATTCTCAAGCAACACCTCTTACCGTCGCGTACTTATATAACCTATTTGTGCTGCAGGTGCCGTTAAACTCTTACTAAAAGGGAAACAAAAACAAAACTAAAACTAATAACACACACACACACACACACACACACACACACACACACATACACACACACACACACACACACACACACACACACACACACACACACACACACAAAACAACAACAAAAAATCAACAAACAAACAAACTGTCCCCAAAGTTAAGTCCAGTACAGTTTGACAACAAAACAGTCTACGAGATGTACTTTTATCTGAGTGAGCTGTGAACAGTGAACATTCGAGATGCATACGTCACTCACACGACGCGACTGTTGAGCCGTGCTTCTCTTTATTTGCATTGTCCACGACCCACCTACAAAACAATTGTCCGACTGTTTTCTGTCGCAGAGCTGTACTGGGCTTTAACACTTTTCAGAAAAGAGTAAATAAAAATCAATCGACTCCATCGGAGTTTTTGTAGGATAAGTCTAACTCCCCGAGGACGCGCGTTCTGGTTATTGGACAAAGCTGGAAGCGTACTGTTTTGGGGCACTTTGAACATGTCGTGTTTGAGGGCGTGAAATCTGCAGCCTGTACTGTATGCTTTCTGGGAAGCCGAGAATGTTTCTGAGTGATCTAGTGTCTGCTAGGGTATTAGTAGTAATTGTACAGCGCATAGAACGGGCTTCATACATATGTTCAGTTGCGTTTTATTTTGAAATCTTAAACGCATAAAGAAGAGGTGGGCAACGACATGCACACAACAAAGCATACAAACATCTGTTCCTGATTTATGTTTCATGATTCGAAATATGCCGTAACTTTGACTTCGATTCGGTAAATTATCGATGTATGTGGCTGCTTGGACCTTAAAACGTTAAGCCCACCGCATATCATTAGCAGGTGCATCAACAACAAATATTTTAACTGCACATAAACAGGTAGACGTCTACTTGAGCCCCCTATTTGTAACGTACTTGACCTATGACGTGCATCCGGGAATTCCATTCTCTGTGAGGCCAAATTTCAGTCACCGTGACGTCATGCACAAATGTCGCTTTAAACTCGTTGACAGGATATAGGCTCAAGTAGACTGTTGCCCACGAACCGTTATATTCAAAAGCTGTTTTCTTTACTTCTCATTTATCTTCCCCATTCTCAATTCACAGAATGGTATGGTATTTGTAACTGGTAAGAAATATGACTGCTGCTAATTATGATACAAGCAAAAGCTGTGCAAAAATGTCTGTGAAAAAGGTTTTAATAACCTTGATTCCATGATTTTCAGTAACCCAAAACGACATAACATTCTGTTAAAAAAAACCCCAGGAAGATCTCAACGTATTTTTTGGAAAAAAAACCCCCAAGTAAACCCTGTGATCCCAGTACCCCACCGCGAGAAAACAGCTAGTCAGCTTTCACATTTCTGCCTGAGTTGTGGACAATGAAAATAAAAGAAGCTTTCGCAACCAACACGACACAACTATTCAGTGGTCTTTATCTTATTTTCATTGTCACAACTCACCGACTAAACAGCTGGCTTACGGTTTCCTTGCAGAAAAAATCAGGACTTGCGTTTCCATAAAGATTCAATTTCATTCAGTTACAGTTAGCAATCTCTGGTCGTCATCTGATTTGTTTTCTCCTTAGAACACATCAGAAACCCTATTCTCTGACACTTCATCCCCCCCCCCTCCCCCCGCATAACTGTCCACCTCAAATTAACAAAAAAATTCTTAGAATCTGTGGCTCAGTTTTTCTCGCAGGGAGACAATCACACGTCAGGAATCATTTGGCAAAGACACGGAGTCATTTTCTTTCTCTCTCTCTCTCTCTCTCTCTCTC
>NW_004797945.1:177475-181120 GCF_000002075.1 Aplysia californica | reverse complement strand
CAAAACAAAGCAAAACTAACACAAACCAAAAAACAACGTGTTTTTTACGGTATTTGTTTATACCGGAACCTCCCGAAAACAACCGAAACCTCCCAAAACCACCCGAAACCACGCAAGACCTCCCGAAACCTCCCGAAACCCCCTCAAAATTTATATGATATGATGTTATTTGTTATGCTATCTATCGCTCTGTGGATAAAATATTCCGTCAGCTGGTTCTTGATTCTTTTAATAAGAGAAAATGATGGTTTGTGAAATTTTTGTTCAACTTCATTTTTTATTTCGTTTTAACCGAAGAGCGACTGCTCAGGTTACAGTTAATAGCCTGTACTTCTTAGAATTTTAATTACTGATACAATAGTATCAAGAATGCATTTTTCACATAATGTATTGATGCGGTATTTAATTTCTGTTATCTTGTGCATGTCGTGAAGTATTCTAAGGAAAAGTGACCATGAAGTGACCCCTAAAATGTTTTTGGGTGAAATTATTAAAACTTGCGTTATCATTTATTATATAATACATTTCCTGGATATTTCCTGGACATACTAATAATATGTCCTGAAACGTATGCAAGCGTTTCTATACCCTAAAGTGGTGTTTGAGGGGATTTTAGAGGTGAGGGTAGAGAATTTTAAAAAGAAAATAGTTGCCACTTTTTTCTCAAATGGCATGTTTTACACAGCGTATATGTTTCAATTTTAGAAACATTCATTCTATTTTTACTGTGTTAATATTACCAAGAAGTTGCCGTGTTCGAGTTTAAGATATTGGTTTCTAATTGGAAAGAGAGCTATTTTGGCCTTTTCTGACCTTTATCGGCCGTTTTCTTAAAATGCTATTTTCACACACTCTATCCCATTTTTTTGCTGTATCTTATTCGATTTTAATGTGACTTTCACAGAATGTTAACCACACCTAGTTCTAGAAACTGTCTTGAGGAATTTTTTATTGCACATCTTTTGATAAATGGCGTCAGAAAGTGATTTCCCCCCTTTTTTCAGTTATGCAATAAGCTGATTTTTTTAAAGTACCGTAGAATGAAAACTAAAGCGTATACCAAAAATTCCCCAAGACTATTTTTAGATATGTACTTTTCCTATGTACATGCCAAATAAAATGTGTTTGAAATAAAAACAAGTAAGTCAAACCAAGTGAAATATTATCTCTTATAATGCTATTGTACTGTTTTTTTTAAAAGTTAAAATAATTTTATTCAGGATCAAGAAGTGTTCAAGTGGGTGGTTGACGGGTGTGATTTCCTCCTTCTTTCCTATCAAACATCTATCGTCGTTATCTCCCCTCCTTCTTTTTGGTGTTGTTGCTCTCTTGTAACACCTCTAATCTTCTGCACTTTTTTTTACCTTATCGTGTTGCAAGTGCAGTAAAAACTTATACGATAATATCGTATTACAGATCAATATTTTTTCCAAGTTGCGATAGATAGCATAGAAAAATACATCATATCATAGATATTTTGAGGATAATTAGGGAGATTTCGGGTGGTTTCGGGTGGTTTCGGGTGGTTTTGAGAGGTTTTGGTTGTTTTCGGGAGGTTCCGGTATAAACAAGTACCCGTTTTTTTGTATCATAGTGTCACTGTCCAAGAGAACCCCATGGCTAAGACTTTTCTTTTAAACATTGGGTTGTGGTCTCGTTCTTTACATCTTGCACAGACCACTGACCTAATGCCCGTTGCGATCATTTCAGGACGTTCTATAGGTTAATCAGCGTTCGTAAACGTATCATCTTCTCCCTTACCCAGGAAAATCGAACTCTCATCATTTAGAGTAGAGTTTTTAAGTTCAACAGTAAGCTATAGTGTGCCTGTTCGTGTGATAAAGCGAGCACGTCGACTTAAGACAAAATAATATGCACTGCTTTTGGAGAGGAAAATGCACTTAATCTGAGCTTGTATTGAAGGATCTCAACTTTGTCCATATAATGAATTATTTTTTCCCCGATGTTTTTCTCAGCTCAATTCCTAATTAAAATTTTCTTTTTTTTTGGGGGGGGGGGTGAGTTTGGACAGAGCCATGACGCTCTTTTCTATATAGATCTATTATGACAGACGCAAAAATAATCTTTAAACTTAAGAAAACCAGCAACGTAGGTGGTTGTTGGGGATATAGCGTAGAGGCCTTAGGCCACTGTCAACGAAGTATGCCATAAGAGATGACTGACAAGCAATACTTTGAATCAATCAGTAAAACCTCATCTTCACTCTTTTACAAGAGAGTCAGTTCCGTAAATTAAATTAATGCTATTCCCTTTCGCTGTCTGAACTTTTGGACCCTGAATATTTCAATTTCCATGCAGTAATTAAACTTAAACACACACACACACAAACACAAACACACACACACACACACACACGCACACACACACACACACAGATAGAGAGAGAAACCTGAACATAACATTTGGCTGAGATCTCCCAATGTTATTACGACCCACACGGGTGTGATACCTTACCTCTGAGGCCCCAAGCAGAGCAAGCTACAGGTCACCCCCAGTGCTGGCCCAATCCCCGCGGGAGGTGGCTGGATCAAAACTAGCGTAGACTTGGGATTATAATAGCTTAGACTGCACAATGTCATGGCCACCTGGGTTTTTTTTCTTTCTTTTTTATCTTTTTTTTTTTTTTTTTTTTGGGTGCTGTCTATCAACATTTTATTCAGAAACATAATAATATGCTTAATGGGCACCTTAATGAAAAACAAAACACCAGTCTCGCTATAGTCGAGAGCGCGAAGCAGCCATACCCTCCCCAACCCCTGATGTGTTACAGTTTTATTACAATAGGACAAAGATTTTTGCTTTTACGGACCTTTTCCGGTTTTCCGTGGGACAGCCCTCGTATATCTCTGTGTGTTTGTGGGAATGTTGCATCTCTTTCTGAGTACGGTTTGGTGTAGCCAGCCAGTCCCCCTAAATGATTTAATATATCAATTCGGGGGTGGGGGTGGGGGTGGGGGAGAGACCCGTAACACATTAACAGCCAATCGTACAAGTTAGACCGCGTCTGTTATGTATCGTTTAAGCCCTTTTCCTGTCACACGAAGGAGATACGAGTTCGATTCCAGAGTGGAGAGAACTTTTTTTTTTTTGGAGTGTCCTGCTCGTTCTGCTGGGATATTGTAGTAGTATCCCTCTCAGCCCAGGTTGGCCCTTGGGGACAGAGTTAAGAATTCCGCCTCCTGATCATGACCTAAATTGTGTCGATGGTGGCGTGAAAACACTCGATAATTTAACAAGTTAGGCCGTGAAAGAGTTACAGTTGCTTCTTGGAGCACACACAGAGGAGCTGTTGTCATTACAAAAATCTCTCACCCTGGCTGTGGCCACCCGATCAGCCAACAACCCAAGCGTGTAATTACCGCCATACCCGACGCGTCAAGAAGCCGGGGACGGTTACGTGGCCAGATGAAATTGAAGATAGCGGCGCCCTCCCCGACTTCCGGGCGGTGGTAAATCTTCCACAGGGGACGCACTGGCTTCTTGGGGTCTTATACGCCCCTAATTGTCGCCCTTTGTGACAGCACCATAAACTACACTAGACGGGAGGAGGAGTTAATGTTGGTCTGGTCGTGTTGGATGTCCGGCCATACATGATACCTGGATTTTTTTTAAAAATGGGCTGGA
>NW_004797945.1:175720-177375 GCF_000002075.1 Aplysia californica | reverse complement strand
TCTCTCTCTCTCTCTTCCACAAATATGTTATACACTTGCACATAATTTAAAAAAAATTACCCACAAACAGATCCATAAACATACGAATAAGACGTAAATGCACAATACAATACTAATTTTGAGCTTGCTACTACGCCATTTCTACTCTCTAGATGCATCAAGATTTGTTATTTCTACATTTCTGCTTTTATGTTTACCACAACAACTTGCATTTTCGACACAGTTCAACTGACGTTCAAGATTAACAATACATTAACTAATAGTGTAAATCATCACTCTACCCCGCAGAAAACCGCTATCTTGAGCAAGTGTCAAGTGTAGACTTAAGTAATTAAAAGACAAAATTATGATTTTGTTTGAAGGAAATTCTTATCCCCCCCCCAAAAAAAAAGTGCAACAAACGAATATGTTTTTTAAATTAATAATGTCAGCAACAATCCAAGGCTTAAGGCTTAGACAAGCATGCATCGCTTTTGATCGCCATGACAGTTGTGACTAATAAAAATCGAAAGAAAATTAATAAATTATTCTACTTTATTGATCTCCTAAAGTTAATGATGAATAATACGCAATAGCCTACTACAAACATAAACAATTGACAAAACCATTGTTGGTCACCATTGTGCAGCATTCAGTTTTGGAGCTTCAATTATTGTGTACTGTTCAAAGAGGGCACACGCTCGTGACTACTGTATACCATTTTTTTGCGGCCTGGGGTGGGGGCGTGGGGTATGCGTTTTGCGCGAGTGCTGCTTGTTTTACGATTATAACAATTTAACAAAACATTCGGGAATTCAAATCGTACAGGAATTAATGTTAAAACATATTAAGTGGGAAAGGAAAGAAATGAAGCAATTGTGGAGTTTTATTTATAACGATACACAGAGATCAAAAAGTACAATTTTATTAATTTTTCGCTCAAAATCGTGACGACCCGGCTACGCCATATTCTTAGGAATATTTATCGAACGTCAATTTGGTTTGCATAATAATATTGAGGTATGAAGAATGTGTTGTTTTGACTAAAAAGGGACGAAAAGGTCGACCCAACAACCAGAAGTATGAACAATTATATAGATAAATCACTGCAACATCGTCCCTTTATTCCATTTTGGGTCGTCTTGACCCCTGGCTAGTTGCATGCGCCCTACAGGCACCAATGAACCTGCGTCCTACAAGATTGACAGGTCACATTCTAAAAACCTTTGCTAGTTAGGGACCGACAGTCATCAATATTATGTAGATTAGTCGATCAAATCCGATTAGATCCAAGGTCACTCTGACAGATGGAACAGGTCGAGGCATTGCATACGAATCTGTAGCCCTGGGTGTTCAAGTCCAGAATTTCCCCTGCGGAATAAAGGTTTGCGCTGGAAGAACACTCTGCTCGCTTTGTTCTATCGTTTAGGTAGGAAGTAAATATTGATCGGATTTTGCGAGTATGGTATTATGGCGTTATTTGTTGATAGCTAGGCTGCATTGATTGCTTTAATTTGGTGAGAAGGAGTGACAGACAGAGTCAGGAGTGAGTTGGGGATGCAGAGAAGAGTCAGAGAGAGAATGGGGGAGTCAGAGTGAGAGAGAAAGAGGGAGAGGGAGAGTGAGTGTGTGTGTGTGTGTGTGTGTGTGTGTGTGTGTGTGTGTGTGTGTGTGTG
>NW_004797945.1:166036-172305 GCF_000002075.1 Aplysia californica | reverse complement strand
CCCCCCATCCACCCACCCACACACACACACTTTACCCTTCTTCTTCTCTTTGTATGTTACTCTTTACTGGCGCCTCACATCTTCAAACAAAATACCCAGAAGACATTACTAGTTCATCTTTGTCTTACTCGGAAATCAAGAAGAGTGGGTAACGGAGAAGAAAAATTATCCAGATTCGGCGATTTTTCTTTCGGTAGACGCAAACATTAGCCCTCCATTCTGAACCTGCGCACAAGGGTCGTAACTATGATCAGTCAACAATTAGGTCGCTTTGACGTCACCGGCGAAAGACGCTGTTTAACCAATTTATAATAGGAAGTTCATGTAGACCTCTATTAAAACCAGTTCATGTCTAGTTTATTTCAGACACATGAAAAAGAGATAGTGCAGACGATCATTACACACGCTAGTACTATTTTTATTCCAAAGCCCGCATAATCCGATACTCAAATGGATATATTTAAGTCAGGAATAAACATTGCGTGGTTCAATATTTGCTGGAAAACTTCCCGTCTCCCTTTTAATATCGTTTCTAAAATTACGTGATTATCGTTTTATTATTTGGCAATATTATACGAAGCGGCCTGTTGTTAACGACAAAATTGCATTGAAAGGATCTCACATCTGAGCCACAGTGCAATCAGGTGTGTGTTTGTTATGCCCTTCTTTGTGTATGGTCTTCTGAACCAAGTCACCGGTGTTTGTGGTCTAACAGTTAGCTCCCTCGCTCTAGATCACAGGAGACCCGACAGTTCGATTCCCGAGTTGGGAGAATTTTTATCAAATATCGTTGTCTCTCTGCGGGGATGTATCCCCTCACAGACTGGGTTGACCCTGGTAGGCAAGGTTGAAGCCCGTCTTCTAAATGATCTCAATTGTGTCGGTGGGTGTGTAAAATGCATTTTTGGTCCGAATCAGAGAGAACACACTCACGGACAAATGTATAGTCAAACAAACCACGGGCTTCTTTACCACAATTGACGTATCCTCCCTCTCATCACTCAGGGAAATACGGTGTCTGTGCTTTGGCGGTTAAGCTTTTCGCTGTCGCTCGTATCTGGAAGACAGGAGCTCGATTCCTGTACGTGGCGGCTTTTTAACGTATCTGTTTTCTTGCTCGGACGTTGTATGCCTCGTAGTCCGGGCTGACCCTGACAGATACGGTTGAACCTTCCCCTCACCCTTTCTATAATAATGATATTGTCTTAAATGTGTCGAAAGGATGTAGATCATCTGGAAATATATTTTTATACTCAGTTAGTTTGCGATACCATCCACCTCTTTCAAAATACTTTCTCTGTGCATTTTTGAATCTTTTCTTGTCTCACTTATCCCAGTTCTGCTTTTCCCGTTGCTGTTTCCCTGCCTTTTTGACATCGCCAAAGTCAACATACAGGTCCGCCTAACGCATTTTGTCAGTAGATCTATGACCAAAAAGTCAGATCAGTTTTTCTCCCACATCTGTCAGATGGCCCATCAAACATTTTACTTTTGAGGAATTCTGAAAAGACTCAACAGCTGTTTCATGTTTTACTGCTTTGGCAAGGTCTTTCCAAATCCTTTAGGGATTTCTCTTTTACCCTGTCTGTCTGTCTGTCTGTCTCTGTCTCTGTCTCTGTCTCTCTTTCTCTCTCTGAGTGTGTGTCTCTCTCTGCTTGTCTGTCTGTCTGTCTGTCTGTCTGTCTGTCTGTCTCTCTCTCTCTCTCTCTCTCTCTTTGTATATACATACATACATACATACATACATACATACATACATACATACATACATACAATCATCCATCCATACATACATACAATCATCCATACAATCATCCATCCATACATACATACAATCATCCATACAATCATCCATACAATCCTATCCTTAAGTCTCTTTTCAATCAGCTCTCCCTTTATTCAACGTATCACGCCGTCAAATGAGCAGCCAACAAAGGCAAAAAGCAATCAGTTAATACTTCCTTTCCTGCATCTATCTATCATTTAATAGATCTGGTCCTCAAATTTCATTGTGATTGCTTTTCCGATATAGCTATACCATTTTGATGTGGAGATTCGTGAATAAACAAAAGGCTTAACTTTTTTAGTATGTCTTTAGGCCCCCCCTCTCTCTCCCCCTCTCTCTCTCTCTCTCTCTCTCTCTCTCTCTCTCTCTCTCTCTCTCTCTCTCTCTCTCTCTCTCTCTGTCTCTGTCTCTCTCCCTGTCTCTCTCTTTCTCTCCCCACCTTCTTTTTGTATTTGTTACTCTCCTGTAACACCTCTAAACTCCGGAACTTAAATGACCTTATTGTGTTGCAAGTGCCGTAAAATTCTTACTAAAAGTGGAGATATTTGTCTACAAACGTATTGTATCCTCTCTGTGGAAGAAAATACTCTGCACTGGAAGCCAGAAGTGACCATGCCCATTTTGGCCAAAATACTTCATATGTATAACAGACACAATTAAACAACAGTATTGCACCATGTCTATGAATATCAAATAAATCCACGTTTTGCTGCAATCGCACTTCCTGTAGTACATCTTTCCAATAGATGCTTTGTAAACCTCATCGTAAAAATGAATTTTCATCAAAACAAAGAATATGGGCATAAAATTCACATTTAACCCTCAGTCGACGATACATTGTCATATTTATTTGATCTATATTTAGAAATATGACGTACGCAGCAAAACATTTTCTATTATAAAAGCTTACTAAGATCAGTGCCCCCCCTCCCCCCCCCCAAATCAACGCTGTGCCCTCACGTGTTGCGGTTATGAAACGAGACACCCCCCTGTTACCTGGTCGTTTCTGTGTGATCTACTGACCATTTCCTAGGAGAAACTGTTTGGTATCTAACATATTGGCTGTGACCCCTGCTGAAACGTGATACCATAATGGCAAACCTTGGTAAAAGAGGATATTTTATCGTGTTTCACCTTCAATTATAGCCTTTGTCTGGGCATCCATTATTTCGATCAAAGTTCTCCTATTCACTTCGATCAAAGTATGCTTCTTTATTACTCGCTTAAATTAAGGAATGTGTTTTTATATAAGTGATACACATGTTATGCTAATTCAGAATGGTCAAAAATCCCTTTCATATCCGTTTCATAACTCCTCGTAATTTCACAATGGATGGAATTTATTTACAGAACAAATCAACAACAGAAACGAAATTTGGCCGAACCTTTCCAATTAACTCATTTTCAACGTGGGTAATCCTATGAATATGAACGAATCATCGCGTTCCTGTTTTTTGATGACTCTTCTTTCATCTTTTTGCTTACACAGATTCCGTTAAAAATACTGGTTCTTTCCACTCAAACATATAACATAATTTTTATCTGCCCTCGTTTTCCCCCACTTTGTATGTCACTCTCTAGTAACGTTTCTAACCTCTAGCACTTAAATGAACTATCGACTCTGCAAGAATGGTACAACTATGACTAAAACTAAAATCCATTACCTCCATTGATGACATTTAGATCATTTAGGAGGCGGGCTTCGACACTGCCTGTCAGGGTCCACAAAACTGCCAGGTATACAACATCCGGCAGAAAGACGGAGGTACTCTATACAATTGTTCTCCGGGGAATCGAAATCAGGTCTTCTGTGTCCAATAGCGAAGCAACTAACAGACAATGGTGCACAGACAACCAGAATCAGATGTTTAAGTAGACACAGCCTTTGAATGTTGTCCGGCACCCCACGATACAGCTATGCAGGCGTCCACAGATTACGGATACATAAATGTTATCTGGGAGGAGAGGATATAGCCCGCTAACTTGTGTGTAATACTCTAAGAGAGAGAGAGAGAGAGAGAGAGAGAGAGAGAGAGAGAGAGAGAGAGAGAGAGAGAGAGAGAGAGAGAGAGAGAGAGAGAGAGAGAGGTTGGGGGGAGGAGAGGGAGAGAGAGAGCGGGAGAGAGCGCGAGAGAGAGACAGAGAGACAGACAAAGAGAGAGACGGAGGAAGAAAGAGAAAGAGAGAGGGAGAGAGAGAGAGAAAGAGATAAATAGAGAGAGGGAGAGAGAGAGGGAGAGAGAGAGAGAGAGAGAGAGAGAGAGAGAGAGAGAGAGAGAGAGAGAGAGAGAGAGAGAGAGAGAGAGAGAGAAGGCAAGAGAAAAGAAAGAGAGAAAGCTACAATTTTTTAACTTAAAAAACATCCCGAAAAAAATTCGGGAAGACATGATGAAGTATGATATTGGTGGTTAATGGCTCCATTTGGCGCGCGCCGACCTGGCATTTCCATCTCCCGCCGGAGTTGAGGGAGCGAGTGTGCCAATGTCCGACCTTTTGATAATCTCCACCGAGATCGTCATAATTATGAAGATTCTTTCAATATCAGAGAGATGGGGTTTAACGTAACAACAGTTGGGGGAAATGCTAAGTGTTTTTCGGTTTCAGAAGTTTTGTTTTGTTAAAATCATTATTAGATTTTTAAAATATATAATACTGCAGTGGTCTTTTTAAAAATGTGTTACATAATATTTGACAGTTAAGTGGGATGTTTAGAAAACAAATATGAGCGTTTTGCGTGTGTTGTCGCTTTGTAGAGTGGTGAGATAAATGTTAGAGCGTATTTCAGGACCTTAGCATAATGACACTCATGTATGCACACAGAATCACACATACACACACACACACACACACACACACACACACACACACACACTCACACACACACACATACAAACACCTACGCATGTACACGCGTACAATACACACACACATACACACAGACACTCACACGTACACATACACACATATACACGCACGCAAATACACACACACACACACACACACACACACACACACACTTACACACACAAACACACACACCCACACTCACGCATGCATACAAATACACACATAAACAAAAACGACAACAACGGCAAACAGAGAAAAACACAAAATAGAAAGCAATAATATGAGACATGGACAAGAAGCAACCATTAACGAAAGTCAACTCGACAAATTCCCTGATGTTTCACTCTATCCACCTTTTAATTTTTCAGTTACTCATCGAAGTTCAGGTACATTCACAGCTCCGGTTTTTTACTTTATCATCGAAGTTGTTATATCTAAAGCTCTAGTTTTCTATTCAATCGTCCAAGTTATGCTGTTTTCACAGTCCTAGCTTTTTCATTTAATCATAGAAATTACTTTGTATTTACTGTTTCAATTTTTCATTTAGTCGTCGAAGTGTAAAATTTATCGTTCCAGTTTTTTCATTTTAATGGACGAAGTGTTAAATTCACAGTTCCAGGCTTTCATTTGATTCTCACAGTTATGTTATTTTCCCAGCTTATGGACACAACCTTAGCTTGAAGAAAAATATTTCGTTTTCTCTAATTCTAATTATAAATGCAAAAATATCATTTTTTCCCGAAAACCATAGAGAATAAACTTTCTATCGCCAGTGGCGTGAAAATTAAGCACACGAGGAAGATTTAAAAAACGAGTTCTGCTTCGTTGATGAGGAGATTGCGGGCGACCTGTAATCAAGGAGAAACTCGCCTCCTGTGGGCAGATGGATATAATCAATCTTCTTATGAGTTGAATCGAGGTAAATACGGACGAGGTGGGGAAAAAAGGGAGTCAGGGTGAACTAAATGTAAACGTAGGGCTTACTTTGCTTCCAGCAGCGACTGAGACTTTTTTCATAGCAATTTCACGCACTGTTAGTGTTAGAGTTTTCCCTAGCTATAAGAAGAAGTAATGTCGTCTATATATAGGTCAATGCTCTGTTGATTGACGATTGATGAGGGTTATGACTTTTGCTCATCAGAGCGACTTAAACCACCTGTGAAACTTTTTCAAGAAATCAAAGATGATAGCTCTGGAATAAAATTAAATCAATATGGGGGTGGGGGTTGGGGTGGGGGTGGGGGTGGTTTCTATGATCGTTGGGTGCAGATATCGCTACGTCTTCCAGATTAAGATTTGCTGTCAGCAAAAGAAGAAAAAACACAGTCCCGGTTGTTTTTTCTTTGAGGAGGCCTAGTGTGGTACCAGTCTTTAATTTTACAAAGACAATAGTGACATTTTTTGTCACGTACAAGGCGGAAAGTAAAAAGAGAGTGACGGTAATTATAGTGAGCCCCATGCAGTGAATGAGTTCCTGCTTAAAAGATGTAGAAAACTAATTATAGCATAGTTAAGACGATGAAGCATGCGAACAGGTAGTTGCCGATGTATACATACATTAGGAGATAGTAATATAGGGTTCAAGATAGAGAGAGAAAGAGGGAGAGAGATGGAGAGAGAGAGAGAGAGAGAGAGA
>NW_004797945.1:151259-161259 GCF_000002075.1 Aplysia californica | reverse complement strand
GAGAGAGAGAGAGAGAGAAAGAGATACAGACGGACACACACACACACACACATGTACACACACACACACACACACACATAGGCATACACAGAGGGGAAATAAGGGTAGTGTGAGAATGGGAGACAGAGATAGAGAGACAGAGATATACACAGAGAGAAACCGGGATAAAGATGAAAAGGGGGGGAAGGGGGCAGAAAATAAGAGACACAAAATAAAGTGTTAATTTTCACGTGTTGACCCTGGAAAATAATTCTTAGAGAAACCGATGTGACTGGCTTACAGCCTCCGCTCGTGTTCATAACTCACAAATCCAGGAACTCCATGCACTGTTTCCCGCAAACATTGTTTTTCCCAAAATACCCCCCCCCCCCTCTTTTTTGTGAAAAAAATTTAAACGATGACTATTTTATTTCATCAATTCACATCATGTAGGATGAGGTCATTGTGAACTGCTCGCTATACACTCGTTTAATGACAACCATAATAAGACGGTATTATGGGAACAAATTTACTTCGATCACAACCCTGTCATTATTTTTATTCTTTGGAAGCTACTCGTACAGAAGGCATCAGGTTCGCGAAAGTGCTTCGTTTCATTTCCATTTGCTATCTGAGTTTTTAGTTTAGTATTGATTTGTTTTTCTTTATTTTCTTTTCTATCGCATTTTTCTCCATTGCCAAACTTAATTTCCTCTCCTTTGTCTTTGAGTTGAAATCGCGAGTTGCACACGAGTAGGTGGTTTTAAAGTTGAAGCCTGTCTCCCATACATTGCTATTGTATTTTATCCTATGGGTTTGAGCACTCTATTATTACTATAAAGTCTTCTAGAAAGCAGGGACGTTCGCTTTTAACGTCCATCTCCGATAGCACCTAGCATGGAAATAGAAATATCAAGGACATTAAAGACTGATATATCTGCGTTATGGGCTCATTCGTTAGCAATGACTTTGTTAGGTCAAAGCAGCTTTCTTTTTCATGTACCTCTTCAAATTCATGATGAACTCGCAAGTAAGCGAACGTTTTCACATTTTTAGTTTTAGAGGCTGTACAAACGATCACTTTCCACTTCCCACTATTAAGTCATTTCTAGATCTATATTCAATGACAAAGATCACAATTTCCTCCTGTCTTAGACAACCACTTTTCTTCTCGACAATCAGTGGTCATGTTGAACAGCTTCAGGTTGCTGCTATAGTTCTAAAATTAAAAAATAGAAGAATTGCCGAACAGAGATGTAGTCTATCCATAGTGCGGTAAAAATTCGTGGTGCAACTTATCCTCAAATATTATCTCTTTATCGGACGAATCAGTGTCACCCATACTTTGCACAGCAGTTTGTATCAACTTGTTTTAACTTAATCACATTTTCCCAAAACAATTGAGACTGGATTAAAACAAAAACTTTTAGTAATCAATTCACATAAAATTTTATAAACCTCCGTCACGCAGAAAATTGGATTTTTCACTGCTCTTCTCGCTTCTCACACACATTTTGTATACGTATACGGCTTACTTCACAGCTCATCAATGACACTTTTTAGTGGCAAAACTTGTTACATAAATTTAATTTTAAAGTGAACACATTTTTGCACTGAAGGTTCTCAGAATATGCGTTCAATAAGCATAATATCGTGATTAAAAAAAACCCCCAACAGATTTGCTTTTTTATTGCCGCAGCTGAAAACCTTTTATATTATAATTGGTAGAAAACACCAACTTGGATTTTTAAAATTAGTATTTATTATGGAATTCTCTAAATACAGCTAAAGGGTGTTTACAAAAATATTGGATCTTTTCAGACAAATTGATGCTAGTCATTATGAAAACGCTGGAGAGTCTATGTTACATAGTTTAGGAAATATTAGACTACAAATTGGGCCGCGAATTTTTGACCGCACTACAGACAGCTGCTTTCCTCTCATGGACAGCAAACCTTTTTTTTTCGAGGTGCGCCATTCTGCGACCCACTCCATCTTATTATAAAAAGACTATTATCTATCAAGGTGTACCCGAGATGCCTGTTCTTAAAGTATTACTCTAAACATATCTCCGACGATGACGTCACAAAGACCCACACCTGGCCTCACGGGGAATGTGCGTAATAAGACGTCAAGTAGTTATGACAATGAGAGTTCAAGGAAACATTTAAACCCATTTTTTATGTGTGAGCGCCATTTTTACTGTTATAGATTTAGATCTAGTTTTTAGTAAAGGTTTTACAGCACTTGCAACAGAATAAGGTCATATAAGTGGCTAAGATTAGAAGTGTTACAAAGTTTTTATTACATGAGTGGTGGTGTAAGTTCATAATTTATCTTACGAGTGAAATTGCCAAGTTGTAATCACGAGTTTCAACGAGTGATTACAACTGGCAATTTCACAAGTAGGATAAATCATGGTCTAACACCACAACGAGTGTAATACATTTTTTATACCATACTGATATCAGCTGGCGAAATACATCTGTACCAACAAAGTTCAAATGACCACTCAGTTGGACAAGAGGATCCATTCTAGAGTTTCACATGAAGACAACATTTCCATGCCCGTGGAAGTCAGATTGAGAATTGGGGAAAATCTGGATTGTTTTCCTTTACTTTTAGCCAAGCTAATTTACAAGTTGTGCTATCCGTGTGTCTCCCTCCGCGAAACAAACCCCAAACAAAACAGTCATAACGTAAATATAAGCAAAGTAATCAGAAAACGTACGATTCAAAAGTTGAAAGAAACTGCATTAATATAGCATAATATTATTGTGTTAGAATAGAGATGACTTTGATTTTAAACTTCGTAACCAAAACAATCCCAAGGCAAGGGGTTATTCTCTAGATCTAGAAATCTAGATCTAGAATCTTGATAGATCTAGAATCTAGATTGTAGATCTAATCTAGATACTAGATCTAGCGCTTTGCATTACATTGGTCAAAGATGAAAAAAAGGCTTTTAAACAACAAAAGTTGTCACACTATTTGGAAACTGATGTGCTGATTCCAAATATTATGTAATTAGATATCTAGTTTTTGTCTATCGATTTCCGATATTCTTGATTCTTAAGGGGAGGTAAGAATATCAGAATAACAAAAGAAGTAATTTTTATTATTTCCAAAAAATATAGAGACGAAAACACGAACATATAGATTACAACATGTTAAGAATGTAGTCAACAACAAACAAAAACATCCCATAGCCCACTACTACATAGGACTACACATGACAAACCTAATACCGATAGACAATACTGGCCCTCACTTTTTCTGACGACAGCCTTGTTTCTACAGAAAGTGTCTTCGCACATATAGGCAAAACCCTGAACTAATCACTCACGCACGAACGACAAAAGAGATATACACAGCATTAACTAAATGACATACAACACCCTTATACGAACAGATTAAAAAAGGTAGGAAATACGCAATCATGGACTTCTCAGAAACATTTAAAAACTTGCACAGTAAAAACATAACACCCTGGCAGAAACAGATCACATACAGAATACTATATAACAATACCCCCACAACAATAACATGTATCCGCAGAAGAGCAAGATGCAAAACATGTAAACGAAACACACAAGAAACATTTTCTACTCATGCCCACAAATACAGCAGACCAAACACGAATTAGCAAAGTTACTCAACACAAATACCAACACACAGATAAACATATACAAAGCCATCTTTCTGAACATGCTACCACGGCAAACATCAGATATCCACAACATTAGGTTACAAATATTGACAGTATACAGAGAAACAATTTGGAAAGTTAGACCACAAACAAATTTTGAAGAAAAAATTATACACCACATACGATATCGGACTTATTTCATCGAAAAATCACATACAATTTTAACACAGAAACAAAATGGGCAGACTTTGAGAGATACTTGAGCTGTGGCAAGAAAGAGTGAGTAAATGATCCTAATACAAGCAAAATGACGAGGACAAGACCAATAGACAAACAATGTTAGACAAGAGACTGCTTTGTAAACACAGAGTAACAACTTGACATCCCACTGGTCGAATGAAGACGAACACAAAAGAACACAGCTCTAAAGCGAATGGAATAAAAGAACCACCAAATAAAATATGTACATGGCACGAATGAAAACGAATGGAAAATAATTTATGTGTATGAGAGTGCGGGAGGAAAAGCGGACGGGGATGAGCCGCAAATGTATCAGTCGAATGAATCAGTGAGTACAAGAAAGGGACGTAAATGAGCCCTAGAGAAAATGAATCCTGTGATGTTCCCAAATTAATTAAAAGGCCATTGGAAAATAAAAATAAAAAGCCAAAAAAAAAAAAAAAAAAAAAAAAGATCTAGATCTAGATCTAGTCTAGATCTAAGTGGCACTTGATCTATTGACTATTTATATAATATCTAGATCTAGATCTAGTCGTGTGTGGTGTTGTAGTTCTATCATTTTGATAATTAAAATTTATTTAGATTAGATCTAGATCTAGGGTCCACTGTCCACTCATAAAAAGCAATTCCCAAACGTCAGTTTTGCTAATTAATTTGAAAGAGGGCAGTTTAGCTACACCTGACAAGTTGCATTATTATGTTGACCCATTAGAACAAATGATTATTTTATTCGAGAAAAGAACACAACGTAACAGCACCATGCTCTGGCGTAATCCCGGTTCATTATGGTGCCCATCATTTGACTATTTGAAACAAAATTAAGAGCAACGTAGAAAGATTTGCACATAGGCTATACTCGACTATAACGAGACTGGGAGACTAGTGTTTGGTTGCTCATGGTGAGCGCGTTTGGCAGCAAAGTTTTTAAGTTTTTACTAGACCTAGGCTATTTGCTTAGCCTACACAGAGGGATAGAAGTAGAAGGCGAATATAGTATAGATCTAGAGAGCGGAGTAATTTATGCAAATTTGTATATTTCACGTGTGAGATATCAGCTGGGCCAGTCTATATTTCACGTGTGAAATATAAGGATATATTTTACCGGAAGTGCAATTGCTAAAACAACTCCAAGTATGGTATAAAAGTGAGTAACAAACATAAAAAGAGGGGGGGGGGAGAGAGAGAGAAGGAAGATGGTTTTTGATAGAAGAAAGCAAAGGCTAGTGATATTTTGGGTAGAATCTTAGTACAGTGGATGGTAACACTCGTTTTTTTCAGGGGTTCGTTTTAGTGAGTGATTTGTTGGCATAATAGAGTTGAACTATTATCCGTCACGGGTAGCAGTTGTAGTAATAAATATGATATGCCACCACGGACACAGAATAGGTCATTAGAGAAATGGATTTCTTTTACACAACGATATAGTGCCTTCTCAGACCTCGTGGGATGTACCCAAGCTGGAAAATCGAGGTACTGGTGAAAGTGTGGTAGCCTCATTAGAATCAAGCCTGCCTATCTTCGTATGCAAGCAAAACCATCATTTTGATTGGTTATTATTCTGTCTTAATGCAGCTGAGCTTTTTATTTACATGAACATAATTTTAGATCATTTAGGCGGGCTTCTGTCCTGTCTGTCAGAACCGGCCCAGTCTGAGGGGGATACAGCATCCCAGTTGAAAGAATGCAGTACTTGGCGAAAATTCCTCCCACACGGAAACCGAACCCAGGTTTCCTGTGTGCGACGGCAGACCGCCTACCTGCTAAACACAGACACCAGCTTGGCTATACCTGTGCTCTGAATAAAATCAATGGTACTTTATCTGACTACATCTGTATGTTTGTCCAAAAACTATGGCAACAAATTGAAACTAAAAAACGTAAAGAAAAAACCCCATAAAAACGAAACAATCACCTCTCCCGACACACACTTTCCAATCACACAAACGCATACATTATTACGAGAAAGGTCATACATCGACATTGAAAACTAAAGCATCAGAAATCCTGTCAACAGAACCGTAGTTAATAATGTAACATTCCCAAACATATGCCCTAGTTCCAGCAAAGCGGTGCGACTGTCCTACTCTGTCTAGCTTTAGGTTTTATGAAGGATGAGCGCGGGAGAACGGAGGGAGATAAAGTAACCTTCGGATTAAATAACAGTTCCAAAGGGAGTTATCGGCCATGGCACTGCTCTTTTACAATTTTTTATTTTTTTACTGATCATGGGACTTCTCTTTTGTTCTGTTTGTTTGAGTAAAGAGATGCGCATCGATATCTTAATGGTCATTAACATTTAGTGCTGGGAAAGTGTAACCCAGACAGACAAAAATCAACAGAGGGAAAGTAAAGAAGTAGGACCTATACCAGTGGCGCTCTCTCAACTACTCACTTTCGCGCTGTTTTTGCTGACCATAGGGCTTCTCTTTTGTTCTTTTATTGTGGCTCAGGGAACTCTCTTACTCTTTTGCTGTTCATGGGGACTACTTTTTGCCCTTTTGCTGTTCAAGTGTCTACTCTCTTTGCTATTTTGCAGCTAACACGACTTTCTCTTTAGCGCCATTATTGCTGTTCATGGTGGGACTTCTCACTATTGCTATTTTCGGAATTCTTTTGGTGTTAGTCTTTTGCTATAAATTGGATTTCTTTTCTTTCTGTTCACGGGACTACTCTTTTGCTCTATTGTTGTTCATGGGTTGAGATTTTGTTGCTGAAGGTGAGATTAACCATTTGCCCTTTCGCTGTTTACGGGAGTGCTCTTTTGCTTTCTTTTCGTCGGTGGGATTCATCGGTACGTATAGGTCAAGTTGAGGCTTCTCTTCGTTTTGTTCTTCTTTCGTGCATAACATCCTGGCCACCCCCGTGTTGGCCTCACGAAGATCGGGGACCTCGAATGTGCGTAATAAGTAAGAAAAGATAAGATACATCTTTAATGTTCAGATCTTGGCACATTGGTTCCGTGTTTCACCACGTACAAGTCAAGCTAGTTCCAAAATGAGATCTCAATAGACCTCACCCAATCAGTTTTTAATATCATTATTTGAGTAAAAGATTATAGGCTTTGGGAAAGATGAGCCGTTCGATTATTGAATGTTTATGAATGACAGATTGAGAAAAAATAACAAGACAGTATGAATAACATGAAGGCCTATAACTGATCGAGCTCTTCCATTCTAAGGACTGTACGTCAAATGGGAGCCTAGAATTGTTTGGCTATAGGGACTGCAGAAATGAACTTTTCAAAGTCGCTTAAAACCACGAAATAGCTCTTAGATGAGCTGGGAAAGCCATGTAGCGGTGTGAATATCCATATATCCCAGCAGCAGTAGATGAAAGGCAATGTTGTAGCACGTTTTGAGCTATCATACACAATTCAAAGGCACGAAATTGCCCGTTTCGTAGAACGCACGCTGCTGCTCGGCTTATTTTTTCTCTGTTGCAGCCAAAGAAATCAGAATAGGAGCATGACAAACAAACTGTAAAAACAACCGACGTGATGCTTCTCTTTTCTTTCTAATATGTCCGAAACACAGCGCAGCTTCAATAGTTGTCGCTTATCTGTTTTTCTTTGGATATACCTTTTATTAGCTTAAAAATACGGTCAATCTCCCAAGAATTGTATATAATAAGTCGAAGGACAGCCACACTCTCAAATCAACCTTCAGCTATCCTATTGGGATACGGGCTGTTCGTACTTTGCAGAAGATAAAAAAAGAACCACGGATGTGGGTGGCGATGTCACTCCGCTCAGTGTTAAGATCACAAACCAGACTTTCAAAACGTCAGGCTGTAATCACACAGGTAGTTGGAAACGCTGCCAAATCAAAATGGATCGATACAAAACAAAGGAAACAAAATCATGGAAACAAAAACAAAACAAAAAAGACATGAAAAACCCAAAGCAAAAACAAAACAAAACAAAACATAAGTCATCAAAACATTTCTCATGCTGTGTCCTTTGTTCTGGTTCTGTGACGACGCAGACACGACCGTTGCCCGAAATCTGCCTGTCCTAACGTGTGTTCTGTTTGGAATACCTGCTACCCTGTCATTTTATTATTGTGTTGGCTCTCTTTACCTCCCACCGGCCTGCGCCAACGGCTAAACTCATGAGATAATGCCTCAGTGGTGTGCAGTGAAACGAAATAGTTATTTGTCTTTTTTTCTCTCCAATCCTGTTTGCACCCACTTCTCTAGAAATAAAACTAGCGCGTTAAAAAATGCGTTGAGAATAATCAAAACTCTCATTTCCATGTGTTCGGTTTATGTTCGTTTTTGTTTTGTTTTGTTTGGTTTTACCCGCATTTGTGCCGGTCTTGATATTTTGAACATCATGTGAACATTATGTGCATTTGTTTGTGTAGGGATGTGTTTGTCTGTGTGTGTTGTTTGTGTTTATGTGTGAGTGTGAGTGTGTGTGTGTGTGTGTGTGTGTGTGTGTGTGTGTGTATGTGCCTCGGTGTGTGTGTGTGTTTGTTTGTGTGTGTGTGTATGTGTGTGTGTGTGTGTGTGTGTGTGTGTGTGTGTGTGTATGTGTGTTTGTGTGTGAGCGCAATCCTTTCTCAAAGCATTTTTTCCTCAGCGTTCAATATTTAAGAGAAAAAAGATACCCAAAAGAGGGTATTATTCTCGTCTTATGTAAAAGTTATCACGAGAGAGACAGGGATAGACTTTTCCATCTACGCTGACTTTATGTCGAACATTAGCTAATTATTCTCTGATATGGTGTCGGGGATTACATTGTACAGCAAAGGTCACTCCACTGTTCGAAGTATACAGCCTACTTTTAAAAATCGATATCACTGCACGTTGCATACTATAATAAGAGAATGACTAATACTATTTATTCTGAGCATTGTACTGGCAGTTGTTTTACGTCAACATCAACACAATTTGTGTCGGGACACGGTGGAATGAGGCGCTCGTCAAATTTTTATCGGACATAGAAATACCCACTTATCTTGAATTTCTAAATTGAAGGAGGTGGAGGTCGCTCGATGTCAGAGTTGAATTAGCAAGAAAATTACCGTCAGAGTTTCAACATTTACATTTTGTTACGCTTTTGATCAATGTATTTCAGTAAAATCCCCGCATGAATTTGTTTTTGAAAAGACATAAAAGTGTTCAGCCCAAAACAAAACAAAACAGAAAAAGGGGAAACATTAGAAAGAAAAAAATTGCCTAACTGGTAGATTAATGTGAGTTTCTTTGGTTCCTCATTTTGACGAGCGCCTGATTTCACAACGATGCCTCACTTTTATATAATTCGGGAGGCGGGCTCATTCAGACCTGCTTGTCACGGCCACCCGGGCTTAGAGGGATACAACATCCCAGTGGGCAGACCGAGATGTACCTTACATAACCTCTCCCACACGGGAAATGAACTCACATCTTCTGCGTGAGACAGCGAAGAGCCTGACCACTACAGCATAGACTCCTGTTGAAATAATTATCTTGTACACAGAGAGCACGAGAAAGGATTGTTCGACAAGAACCTCTGCTCCTGAAGTGCAGCAACTTGGTACTATCATTGCCCATGTTCACATATTATTATACTGTATATTACAATAGCTGCCAGATACTCAAATGATGCTTTAAATATTGTTAGATATCTTTGACGGTACGGTATAGATGAATAAGAGAGTTTTTTCTTTAAGATTTTACCTTGCTAAATGAGGCGTCAAACCAATATGAAAACCAGTGAAATGGCAGATGCATCTTCTCTTACTCGTTTTGGGGGCCTATTTAAGAAGCTTCAACATCAATATCCACTCTTTCACCTACTCAAAAAACCAGACCCAATTACTGTCCAGTAAGGGTATAAGCGCTTGTAGTAAAAGCATTATTATTGTCTACCGTCGAAATCAGAATGTGGCTACCTGAAGGTAAAGAGCCCTACGAAGCAAGAACATTTTTATGTTCACCTACGTAAAAATTAGTAGCATAATAGGTCGAAGAACCAGCGGTCGACTACCCCTGAGATCAAGCAAGGAAATGCAAAGAAGAAGAAGAAGAAGAGCAACCACAAAGAATATTGAACACAAGCAAACTCATCAAGGGTGAAATAACGTAGATTCTATCTCAGATTTTATTTTTCTCAGATGCATACGTGTGGCATTAACTAGGTGCATC
>NW_004797945.1:142625-146159 GCF_000002075.1 Aplysia californica | reverse complement strand
GGGGGGTTGCATGCATGTTACCAAACATTAGATCTAAAAATTTGTCTGTTGATTTTTCCTAAACGAATTAGAAAATATTTTTATGAATGTTTTTCTGAGGTAGTATTCAAGTTTGCAAAAAATCCTTGAAAATCCCCTCTCCAGACACCACCAACAAGAATCTATTCCCTATATAAAGAATTCAACAGTCGAAATTTTAGAATTACATATTCTCTTCATTCTGTGAAAATTTCACGAAGATTCGATAAAAAATCGTGGAGTAAAAAAAAAGAAGAAAAAAAGAGAAAAATCGAGTTTTGAGAAACCAGCCGATAAAGAAAAATAAAACATTGACTGTATGATGAAATGATGGAGACAAACATGCCCGGTATGAGAAGATAAGGCTTTTCGGGGTTCTTATGCGATGAAATATTTGTAGGAGAGGCTGAGAAAGCTAAAAGTGCCTACAACTTAAATTCCATAATTTTGAGCTGAATGGGGAATTTGGGGGTGAAGCCCCCCCCCCCCCCCCAGCCCTTAAGCAAACATTTCAATGGTATAGTGACAGGACCGGCGTACGTGGTGTAGCAGCTAAACACTTCACCATCGCACAAATGCGATCTAAATTCGATTCACGAGTGGGACGAACATGTATCCAGGCCTATCTGCTGGGATGTTTATTGTTGAAAGAATACTTTTAAAAAATCTTGCTTTCCTCCTGTAGAGAAAACTGTCTGACTCGAGTGATGAGGGCACTGACAACGAACCTGTTCCCCCTGGGTATTTCCGTTTACATCCAAACCATTAAATCGACTGCTTAGTTTAAAGACTGCATTTTCTTTTCTTTTATTAAGCTATGGAGTTCTTCATTACTCGATGCAGCCGTGGTGTCTTTGCCTTATGTCATGTCCTACTTGAAAATCGATGACAGATTAAAGAAAAAACACAGAACATTAGATTAATTATTTTCTTCAAAGGGAGAAACAGAAATGATTTCCCTTTCCTGTTGCTTGTATTTGAAAAATGACTTATCGTAACTGGTTTGTTTCTGGAAAGTGGTGGATGAGCAGCTCTCCAGAATTTCCTCAGTGCACAACTGAGCTATCTGTAATTTACACGGGCTAACAGTTCAAAATATACGAGGCAACCCCCCCACCCTCTCCCCCCTCTCCCCATAAATATTAGATCGCCAACCCAGCTCAAAACAGCTTTTGAAAACAATACGAAATAAGGAGAAAAAAAAAGAACCGGGAAATGACGGTTTATATGGACTATAATCAAATCCCCATGATGCACCCGCAGCCTCTGGTCATCGAGTCCACCAAACTGACGGCTCACGTGACTAGCAAGTTAACGGTTACTGGAGGCCACAGCGGGGGACCGGAGGGCGATCCATCAAAACCTCGCCGCATCTTTCCGGAGGACTCACTGGGTAAAGTGATACACGAACCCGGTCCCAGCGAGCCGGACTGTTGTGCACGGCCCTGGGATTATTCAGAATAATAATAGTCATAGCACTTGGCATTGGACATTGCCCATGCTAAGAAAACACACTTCTTTGGTTACGTTGCCATGGTTACACTACAGAAGACCTGTTTGAGGACAGTGGTTTTAGAAACAAGATACAGAACGAGGTTAACACCAAATTGTCTTGTCCTTTTTTCAGACTAAAAAAAACCAACCAAAAACCACGCCAATATGAGTATATTAATTTCCTGTCATCCAAAATGTACCTGGCACGTTTTTTCTATAAAAAAAACTTGCGATGTTCTGAACACAAATTAAATAATTATCACTCTTTTAGTGTGTTACAACTGGATGGCTTGTTTTTCAGGCTACAGGTTGTTTGATAAACTGCAAATAGAACATTCATTCGTCAGAGGATCCATGAAACTGGACGTCACGACAAAGGCGACAGACTCAGAGAATTACATTTAACTCTGTGGCTACCAAGCTCAAAACTGCATATAAAATAGGATTATACAACGAATCTGGGGCACAGAAGGTGACTATGGCGGCTACCCAAACATTCCAGCATTGTTAACAGCGTGCACGTCGTGGTTTGTTGAAATATCATCGTTATGTCCAATACCACCTCAAATTGAAGGAACTCACATATTTAAAATAATCTCTTGACTATCATATTCTTTTCAATTTTTTTTTTGGGGGGGGGAAAGTGTCTTACGGCGCTTGCATCTGCATTAAGCATTTTGAATTGGAAGGAAATTTGAATTTTGCCCTGGTGGCGGCCGAAGCCTTCTCTTATCGATTTTAGACCACCAAGGGATCTTTAATGTGTACAACTTGCACACGGGACCTCCGAGATTTTTTGCCCTTGTTCGAGAAGGCTAGGTGTAGACTATTCCTACCGGAAAATCAGGGGTGTGGCTGAAAGACTGCAGTAAGAAGGAGCCAAGGAGTAGCAGTAGAAAGGCTGCAGAAAGAGTCAGGAGCCCAGAGGAGGGGCCAAAGCAGGTGAGGGGGTGGGGACAGAAGTGGAGAAGAAAGCAGACGACAGAACATTGCTAGAGAGCAGGAAAGGAGGTGAAAGGAGACCAATTTAGAGGAGAAAATTTTTCCGTCACCAACCCAGATTCGAACCTTGGACCTTTTGAATGAGAGGCGTACACAATAACCTGTAGGCCGCGAGAGCCCCCTCGTTTCAATCTGCCACTACGGTCTACGTATAGGGATGTAGTACAGCACGTTGTTATTTCCATTCCTCTATCCTTGACCCACTTCTTCTCCATGATTACCATGTGCCTTTTCAGGAGAAAAACTGGGAAACTAATTAAATGTGTAACTGCAGATGTTTCACGGTCCCTTCCACACAACTAATTAAGATGAATCATCAAGGAGGTGGGCTGCCCTTGACCCTGGCTGTCTGGACCGATACGGGTAGAGAGATATACCATCTCCCAGCACATAGGCGGTCATACTTGATAAACAAAGCGAAACAAAGCAGGACAAAACAAAACAAAACGAAACCAAGAAAAAACAAAAGAAAAGAACATCTTTTCCAACACGGGAATCGAAGGTACTACGGACGGAGTTGATGGGATTCGTGGTAAATTACCTGTCAGAAGGACACAGCCTCCGAGTGGACGGAATCTGGAAACGAGCAAACAGGCTTTCGAGTTTTGGTCCAACATCTTACCGCTAGACTCGAAGAACCCTTGAGGTAAAAGTAGGTCTATTTACTGTTGTGTATCAGAGAACTGTGGAATCATCTCAACATTGTGTCTGTTATAGAGGCATGCACTGGTGATTTTTTCACACATATTCTAAAAGAAAGTTCAGGATACTCCTACAGAAAGGTCGAAGATCCGATATCTATAGGCTGGTTTCAGTAACGAGGGTGACCATGTTTTAGTGATCCATGACCATAAACCAAAGATCAATGTCAATACAATTCTAAAATTAAGACAAGATATGGGATAACGTTTTATTGATCTCAACAAAGAGATGAAAGTACAGACTCACGGACACAGACACACGCCAACACTCACAAACACACACACATACACACACACACACACACACACACACACACAC
>NW_004797945.1:139883-141360 GCF_000002075.1 Aplysia californica | reverse complement strand
TCTCTCTCTCTCTCTCTCTCTCTCTATCTATCTATCTATCTATCTATCTATCTATCTATCTATCTATCTACGAGGGGGTTTCAATAAGCCTGTGGTCCGGGTATGAAGGAATCATTGTATAGTATTGAAATTTGTCAGCCTTTAGACAATTTTTGTGAAACACACCATACACATTTTCAGGAAAATCCGACAATAATAAGGCACTAGTCAGCGTAATCAATGAAACCGTGCAAAAAGAAAAAAAAGTTTGGTTTTCCTTTTCTGAAGCTGTGCAACAGAGCCTGTTGAATATCGCGCAGTAATCACTCAAGTCCTTCTGATATTTTTCAGGAAATGATCCAAGTTTATCATGACAAATGTCTTCATTATAATACTGTGACATATTGGGTAAGCAATTTCAAATCTGAATCCATCAGCGCTGATGGATGAAGATCGTGAAGGGCGTCCATCCTTTGCGGTAACTGAAGAGAATGTATCCATAGCGAAGAAGAATGCTTTTACAAGACCGACATTTGACTGATAAACAGCTCTCAAGTAAAACGGGAATCAGTGTAGGGTTAATTGAAATGATTCTCCATTACCATCTTAACACGAATAAGGTGTCTGTGCCGTGGGTATCCCGCCTTTTGACAAGCGAGCAAAAGAAGCAGATAGTTGAGTCCTGCAAAACTCTTCTTGGAATTGAGTCCAATGACATAAATTTCTTTTAAAACATGGTGACTATGGATGAGACTTGGATCTATTATTTTGATCCAGATAAAAAAATATCCTCCATTCAAAGGAAAACCATTTCCCCCCCCCCTCACCAAAGAAGGCAAAAGTGACATCGTCAAGTGGTCAGGTCATGCTGTCGTGTTTCTGGGATTGTGAAGATATCATCATGACTGACTACCTGGAAACTGGAAAAACAGTCACAGGGGACTTCTATTCGGGTTTGCTGATAAAATTGTGGTCCGAACTGGTGAGAAAAAGGCGTGGAAAACTCCGTAATGGGGTCCTCCTACTGCATGGCAACGCCCCTGTGCACAGGGCACAAAAAACAGTCCAGAAACAGACAGTGCCGCTTTGAAATCCTGCCACACCCAGCTTATTCACCAGACCTAGCCCCTTCAGACTTTTTTCTGTTTCCTAATGTAAAAAAATCACTAGAAGGACGTCGTTTCCATGACAACGAGGACGCCATTGAAGCTGTTTTAAGACTAGTTAGGGGCCCATTCTGTGCCATTTTTTTCAAGGACTTTTGAAGGTCAAAGAGAGGTGGCAGAAATGTGTTACTCTGCATGGTGACTATGTAGGGAAATAAAAGTATGTGTACCAAGTTACAAAGCTCTATCTTTATTCCTTCATATTTAGACCAAAGACTTCTTGAACCCCCCTCGTATCTGCCTATTATAAAGCGAAAGAAAGAAGGAGAGAGAGAGAGAGGGAGAGAGAGAGAGAGAGAGAGAGAGAGAGAGAGAGAGAGAGAGAGAGAGAG
>NW_004797945.1:134035-138671 GCF_000002075.1 Aplysia californica | reverse complement strand
TCTCTCTGTCTCTCTCTGTCTCTCTCTGTCTCTCTCTCTGTCTCTGTCTCTCTCTCTCTCTGTCTATCCTTCTCTCTGAGTATCTCTCTGTCTTTTTTGTCCCCCTCCCCTCTCTCTCTCTCTCTGTCTCTCTGTCTTCTTCTGTCACTCTGTGTATGTGTGTCTCTGTTGCCTCTCTTTTCTCTTCCTTTTTCTCTTTGTCTCTCTTTCCCTCTTTTTATCTCCCTCTCTCTCCCCCTTTCTCCCTCGCCTCTCCCTGTGTTTGTGCCTCCTGCCCTCCGGCACCACACAGGCCCTTTTATTGTGCACTAATAGCCTAAGCTGCACTAGCAGTCATTAATGCTACAACTTTGTGCTTTTAAGTGGACTATTTTGCACGCTGGTGTCGTGCAACTAAGTCGCTACATGCTAAAAGACTGTAAGTGTAAGGGTTAAACATAGGTTAAGAAACTTAGCCTCTTAGTGTAACGTCATCTCTTATAGGGCTATCTGGGTCGAGAGCCTTGTAACCTTTTGTTTAAATGTTAATTTACATTATTGTTATCAATGTTCTCACTGTCCAAAGCCTACGTATCATAAAACGTAGTTATTCTTAAGAGGTGCATGCGCATGTTTTTTTGGGGTTTTTTTTTTTTTTGTTGAAACTTTGTTAATACATTATGTGTATTTAACATACCATGCTAGTCGAAATTTAGCAGTGGCCACCTTGCGTAACTGTATGTATCTCTTCTTTTCGCAAATACATGCATGCAGTTTTAACTCTATTCATTCTATTTAAAAAACTTTAAAAAAATATATTTTTACTTCCCAAACAGACTATATGATCAGTTCACAGTCCTCTTGCATAAGTTAGAAAAATCCCGATTGAAATAAAAAGGAAATAGGAACTTACTGAAAACTTACGTCTGCATTCAAAATATTGTGAGTGAAGCGGTTAAGTACACTACAACACGAGAGAAAACGGGAGTGATAGAATTCCCCAAATCCATTCTCCGACACAAAAGGAAACAGGCTCATTGCATTGACAGAGTGAAAGATAACAGACAGACAGAAAGATACCATGAATAGAGATCAAGAAAAAGAAAAACGATTAACAGAAAGACCACAAAGAAGGTGGCAAGATGACATCAGAGAGTGGGCGGGTAACCAGGACTGGGAAACAGCTGATAAAATAGAGTGGGAGTGGGGGTTCGTTGTTCGTTGTTCGTTGTTGGAGGGCTAAATCCTGCAGTGGACGTACAACACTTAGAAAGAAAGCGATCAAGAAAGTTAAGAAGAAAGAGAGAAAGGAAGAAAGGAAGAAAGAAGCAAAAAGACGCATTCTGGTAATAGAAAGGTAATAGTAAGCAATGCCAGTTGCAAGTGTGGGTGAGTGTCATCATGTATGTGGGGGTTCAGGGGTGGGGTGGATATGTTCAACTACGTGTTTAATAAAGAGAGATTATTGATTAAACAAAAAAGCCAATTTCCTTTCATATCACTACATACAAGGCAAAAAGAAGACTGTAAAGTTAATATTCACTCGTAAATAAAAAAATTCAAAGTTTTATAATGGGCTTTCAGGATTCAATCTAAAATTACATGCATTGTGTTTCTAGATATCTATAAGATATCAAGACGTGCAGTCAAAATAGGACAACAAATCAATGCTGATAGAAGAACAAGACACATTGTTAATTTGTTCTAAATTGGTCAGAACCGGCATACAGTAACAACGTTTAAGATTCTTACTAAGAAAACTGATTTAAGATAAGATTGTACGCTTTTTACACAAGTCTTTCCTTTACTCAAAATGCTTACTGTCGACTGATTTTCCTATTTGTCATATTTGTTGATATTCTTTCTCTTGACAGTTTTATTATTTGAAAAACAAAACAAAATCAAAGCAAAAAAGCTAAGACAAATCCAGTAAACAAAACAAAATCAAACAAACAAAGAAATACATTAAAATACCGTAACAACAAAAAACAAAAAAAAAACACAGGAAAATCAAACCAAACAAAGAAACAAAGAAACACACAAACTCGTCAAAAAGAACCTCTTCACTCGGAACTTACTTGACCTGCTATGTACATCCGAGGTCCCTTCTCTCTCTGGGACAAACAGTAGCCATGACGTCATGCGGAGAGACATTTTTCACTGACTGAGTGAGGCAGCGTGGTGGAATCAGGCTCTCGTCAATTTTTGGGCATGTAGAGTTATTGTTATCATCTTAAAGCTTGTTCACCTGTCTTTATTTGGGTGAAAAAAATATCCATTTATCTTGCAGGTGAGGGTCACCTGTTTTCTGAGGTAAAATTAGTGGGAAAATGGCCGCCAAAGATTAGTTATTTGCTTAGCTTAAGAGTCCGTGGCAACTGAAAGTTTACATTTATTGTACATTTAATCAGCGCTTTTCAGAAAAATCCACACAGAAATGAGTTCTTTAGAAATGAGTTCTTTAATTAGCATGAAAGGTGGTGAGCCAATAATCGAAAATTTGATACAAATTCACAAACCTGCCGAAAAATGCAAGTTTCTTAACTTTGATTATTTTGACGAGAGCCTGATTCCACCACGCTGCCTCACCTATCTATCTTTATAAGAAGGGAGATCTTAACCAGTTTTTCTCCCATAGCACGTTCTGTTATAACACAAGAACCCACTGTGAAGCTCACTTTGGATGATATATAATGTTGTTGAGCTTGATGTTGAATACAGCGTTGTCAATGGTGTAGAAGTTAGGCAGTTCGCTGTCGCACGCAGGGGGACCCGACTTCGATTCTCCAGTGAGCAGAATTGTTATTGAGTATTTCGGGTTTTCTCGCTGGGATGTTGTATCAATCTTGGCCAGGGTTAGCCCTGACATGCAGAGTCAGAAACTTTCCGCCTAAATGATCTAACGGGTACCGTAAAAATACGGACAACTTTGAGAAAATGATACGTAAATAAAATAAAAAGAAGCTGCTTTTTCGCCCCCAGCGGACAGATGAACTTTAGACGTCTTGCGTGACTAGTGGGGCCAACTAAAACAATAAGCATTAACTTTTTTTTTCTCAGCACAAACGTTTAAAAAAAAGAGGTATTTTTCATTTCCTTTTTAAGGAACGACGCTTTTTTAGGAATGGTCTGAATTTCAAATTTGGGATTTAAGTTTTAAAAAAAAAGTTTTTGCTGTTAAGTCATTTTTTAAATTGTTAATTATCTTCGCCGCAGCACTTCCTGTTTGGCCAACTCAGGTTCGGAATGTTAGTAACGTCCTTGAACTTTTTTCTATTTTGGAGTTTCAAGAGGACGGGGAAACTTTCAAGCTTTGATTTGAACAAAATTAGATTTTTAAAAAGCCCTAAAACAGCTCCCCCCCCCCCCTCCACCAAAAATAAGAACAACAAGAAACGTTGGGTCTTTCTCAGATTTTCACTACCTGGCTTATGAAACCCCTTGTCTAACGGCTACGTATCGTGCGTGATGTATCAAGCAAGGAATGGGTTAATGGCAAAACAATCCTACGGATGAAATACTTATTTTTGTTTGTTATTTTCTCGCCTCAGCATGGCAGGGTAGTTTCATAAATTGTTTCTATTCACTTGCCAGGAGCGATTTTAACAAGTGATCTCGAAGCTCAAGTTAAAAATGTAGATTCACAACCAACACTATGGGGTGGTTTTATGATGTGTTGATAATAAGTTTAGTTTTTGTAATATTTTACTGCACTCGCAACAAAATAGGCAGTATAAGAGCAAGCGATTAGCGGTGCCTCTAGGGAGTAAGGTGCAGCGAATAGAAGGGGGGGGAGAGATATGGACAATGGATGTTGGGTAGGAAAGAAGGTGCAATCCATACCAGAGCACCTGCCACCCACTAAATAGTGATTATGTGTATTTTACAGCACTGTTGACAATTTTGAAATTAACCTATTCGTCAGTAAAGCAGAACTTTATTCCTTTTTTATTTCGTTAAACCCGATATATCCAGCAGCCATGACGTAAGACGCATTTCTTTTTCAAAGGTACCTTTTATTTAACCGTAATTTTAGGGTTATGGACCCCTCCCCCCCCCACAAAAAAAGCCATTTAAATAACACCATAAACAATTACTATGATATAAAGAATGCCAGCCTTCCTCCCCACATCTGAAAAAAAAAAATCGAATTTGCGCTCAGTATGGTCATACACACACAAACACACATACACTCACACACGCACACACACACACACACACACACCCACCCCCACCCCCATACACACATACATACACACACGCACACGCGCTCGCGCGCACACACACACACACACATACACATAGCAAAGCAACAAACAAACAAACAACCCCCCCAAAAAACAACAACAACAACAACCCCAGACAGCACCTGTTTAAGGAACTCGTAAGTTGCCTATGCTTAGATAAACATATTATGTATTTTATTATCTTTAACTTACAACTTGGGGGCTCTCGTGGCCTAGAGGTTAAGGTGTTGGCCTCTCATTCAAAGGTCCCGGGTTCGAATCCGGGTAGCGACCAAAACATTTTCTTCTCTAAAATTGTCTCCTTTCACCTCCTTTCCCGCTCTCTTGCAATGTTCTGTTGTCTGCTTTCATTTCCACTTTCTGCCCCCACCCCCTCACCTCTTTTGCCCCTTCCTCTGGGCTCCTGACTC